>NC_082388.1:24789748-24792248 GCF_031168955.1 Gadus macrocephalus
AAATAACGTCGTCAAGGAAGTCGTTACTCTAGTTTGGGCCGCGGAGGTGAGGAAAACACGAGGGCTGCTCAGTCTGAACGCAACTTTGTTTTACTCTGCGACTACGGTTTAATGAATGGCAGCTGGCTGCTACACATTTGATCTAATCTCATTGGAAAGTACCAGAACATTGCGTCTGTGACTCCGTTCACACTGCGAGCCTTATGCTGCATTCATACTTTCCGTGTCCGCGTGTCCGCGATGGTCCGCTGTGGAACCGCGTAGCGTAACTGACGTCATCCGCCCGTGTCGCTAGGGTACGTCCGTCGGGACCCCTACGCCGACGTGCAGAAGGAAAAGATGTCGCATGAATTCAAGTACGAGGGACAAACAGAGAGCTGCATCTCATTTCGTTCATAAGAACGCGGCCCGAATCAGAATTGGAAAGATCGGGTTCCATGGGATTTTTTGCTGTTCACAATGTTAGGAAGAAATCCGATCTGAGTCACAACGTCTGTTGTGTTTGTCGGTCTCTGTGGCTGGCTGTCTGTCTCTCTCTGTCTTTCTTTTTGTTTCTCTGTCTATCTGTCTGTCTCTCTCTGTCTTTCTATTTGTCTCTCTGTCTATCTGTCTGCCTTCTAGCTGTCTCTTTGTCTCACTGTCTTTTTGTCTGCCTCTCTGTCTTCCTGTTTGTCTGATTTGGACCCCTTTAGCTTGCAGTGTGAACGAGGCCTATGTGTGTATGTGTGTTGGTGTGTGTGTGTTACCACGTCTTCACCTTCAACCCCCTTCAGAACTATCAGTCCACTCAGACTGTTAATTAGACCTAATTATTCTGTAAGTAACACCATACAGCCCATACAGCCGGTCTGCCATGCTGATGTATTCATCTAAACAGAGTAAGGCTGGGTTGGCGTTATCATTCACTGCAATAAAAGCTTCCTTATTACTGGCCGGATATAACACAGCCTAATTGGTGACCGTCGGTTTCCAATGAACGCGTGATTCGATCTCCTCCGTCTCTATAAGGACTGTGAATCCCGCTTTGAGCTCATGGTACCGCTGCCAGCCACTTTCCACTGAATGCTTTGTTGTTTGATTGTCTGTCACTCTGTGACCCCGGGCCTCTCACAGAGACGCTTCTCCCAAAATTAGGACAACAGAGAGGGACACAGTCGCACACACACAACACCACTCATTGTTGAGGACTGTGGACCACTCATGTGCTACAGTAGCCACGTGGAAAAGCGTGTCATTTTCCCTTCAAGAGTGCCCTGTGTTGCCCATGCTATTGCTGGCGGGAGGGGGGGGGGGAGGGGGGGGGGGGGATGTGTGTGTGGAAGCTCAATAAAGAAGTCTTTCAGCAGCACTGGAAACAATTTCCCTTTAGAGGGAAAGCGTATTTATATTAAGGCTACTCGGCGCTCTCCTATCCAACACTCGGCCCCGGTTCCAGTGGGTTCCCTTGCAGGGCCTTTATCACGGCCTCACAGAGCCGCACAGCTGCCGAGGTCAGACTTCAGAATTCAGACGACACACGCCCGGCACCGCGCCCTCAAACGGGCCGGGCAACACCCAGGAACCCGTCGGAACGAAAACACTCGGCGACGCCGAATTAAAAAGAATCCAAACACGGGTGTAGAGGAGGGAAAGTGTGTGTGTATGTACGCGTGTCTAGTCTACCTCTCGGTCACAGAGAACTGCCTCTGGAATAACAGCGGCTCCGCCCCTTTGACCAGACGTGTCTCAAGGACGGCCCGGTGCAGCCCAGACCTCTGGCTGCTCACTGCAGTCACCTAGGGTCAGCAGGTCCGGTCAAACACACGGTACAGACGACTGACAGAAGACACTCAGGGAAAGGAGAGGGTCATTATGGGATGGCCTGAGGCCCAGGGCGGGCGTTTGCCTCAGAGTAGGGAGTCAGAGGTGCAGACGGATCAGGTGGCTTATTACGGCCAATCGGATGTTTCCCAGGGAAACCGAGCCAGGGCCGAGGGCGAAGGCCAAACATGACGTCACAGATGGGGTTTTCACTCTGGTCTTTGTTCTTTTTGGTCCTCTTTATTTGTCATCACCGCTAAGATGGTATTATTATGGCTGTGATACTAATCAACTAATCAAATCAGTATTTGATTAGTTGATCGACAGAAAACGAATCGAATCAAATTTAGAAAATCGATTAATCATTGGAGTCGTCTTTCAAGTGGATATAAGAGACGTTTGCGGCTCAATGCATCAGAAACTATATCATTCGGTTCTTAAATCATTTTAAGAAGTTTTTTTTTTTTTGGCTGTTAATTGCATTGTAAAAACAGGAGAATACCCAAAGAAATATTGAACAACGTTAACAAATCACCAAGAAGTACAACCACTATGTGTGCTGTTTGCACTGTGGTGCCTATTCATCAGGGCCCGTATCAAAGCGACAGTTGCTAGGCATTTGCACATTGTACAACTTCTGCGTTCCTTTCTAACCCAAGACTCCAAAACAAACAGACTTTCCTGCGAGACCGGATTAGCC
>NC_082388.1:24801085-24936085 GCF_031168955.1 Gadus macrocephalus
ACTTTATCTCTCCTTCCTGGACAGAATCCCTTACTAATTGAGAGTGTGTGTGTGTGTGTTTTATTAAACAGGTCAGCGGAACAGAGAGAAGACAGGCGAGAGCAACTGCTGTGTCATCCTATAAACCCCCCACCTCTCCTCTTCATCCTCCATACTCTTCCTCCTCCACCCCCCTCCTCGCTACACTGGGCCTTCCCACCCAACCCCTTTAACCCTGGGCCTGGCACACACACACACACACACACACACACACACACACACACACACACACACACACACACACACACACACTCTCTGAGAGGCAGGCAGGAAACACATAAAGGGTATTGATTACTGATAGGCGAGATTCCTTTGATGTACTTGATTGATTATGATTATGAGAACATTTCGTGGCAGGAACTGGATCCTCAAACTGTTGCATGATAGGTTTTAAATGTTCTAATGTGTTTTCCGGGCCATAGACACACAAGCCCTGTCAGTTTTGTGTCGTTGAACCTCATCTCGCAAGCGCACAGACGGAATTAGCCCGAGGACCCCCATTTCATTGGCTATGAGTTTGAAAAGCACCCGCCTTCAGAAACGGACGTTGTAATTGGCTCGGACACTGCTCTCAGTGCACTCAGTCCGCTCCGCCCTCTGTTGTGCTCTGCCTGAGTTCCTCCGGGTTTTCAGGTGACTGAGGTGTGGCTGTGCAACGAGAGGCCAGATGCAGTGTGCTCGTCTGTATTAGCAGTAGGCTCTCAGCCGGCCATTCTACCTGCTGGTGTTTGAGTGACGTGCTGCCCCGGTTTCTGCTCGTGGCCTTTGCCCTCTGATGTAAACACACAACATCGTGCCGCACACACACACACACACACACACACACACATACACACACACACACACACACACACACACACACACACACACACACACACACACACACACACACACACACACACACACACACACACACACACACACAGACTGCATGTGCCCTTAAATGCACAACTGAAAAAGTGCTTAACAGAGCGTGTGTATATATATTAACTCACTCGCTCATGAGTCATTGCCTAACCCAAACACAAACACACACTCACACAGACAGACTCACACAGAAGCAATGTGCGGCTGGTGGTGTTTTTCGTGTGTCGTCTATTTTTTGGGGGCGGAGGGGTCATGCTGTTGTGGCTGTTGAACCCGAACCGAGCATTGATGTGGTGACACCCCCACCCCCCCGCCTCCCTCCCCCCCATCTCCTAGTCCATCAGAGGACCAGCGAAGAGGCCTTGCCCCCCCTGCCCCCCACCCCCCCCCCCCCCAAAACCGCGAAACCACGATGGATCTAAATGACAATTTCAGTTGGGAAATGAAATTGCCAGCCGATATATTCATCACATTTGTTCTTTTTTAATCCTTTTCTATTAGAGATTAACACCCGTCCCTCCAGTTTCACATTGTCCCGTCGCCCTGAGATGGTGAAACGTCCTCTGTGTGGAAGCATGTGCTCCTCCCATCTGATTCTAAATTAGAAAAAGACAAAAAAAGGTTATTTCATTTTTAGATTATTTTCCAATGGGAAAATGTTTCAAACAAAAGGTGACGTGTAGAACAATTTAATATTAATCTTATATAGAACATTATGACTCTAAATATTGATTTATATACAGTATATTGGTGTTTAGTCTGAGATTATGTACACGGTTAGCTTTTAGCCTGTTCACTGTCAGACGCTGTATGCGTTTTGAACCTAAGCGCAGAGAACCCTTCCCCGAATCATGGACGGAAGATTTGTATTCTCTTGTTTTCACTGCTTTATTTTTCTTTCAGTTGTTCATAATTTAATGTAATCAAAAAGTTTTGTGTTATTTGTGCTGTTTTTGTTTTAATGAATTGCTTTCTAACAGAACTAGGTCTTAAGAATATTGTTTATATTGATCAGGGTTCAAATCTGTACAGAGATAAATAATCTTTTCAAACCAATTGTAAATAGCACTAATGCTCCCTTCCCCCTTCCAAACTTCAAGTGGAATACATCTGTAAACTAAATAAAAAAATACTATTGAAGCCTTTGTGGTCATTAACTATCTGAAGAGTGTGATCGGTTAAGAAATCAAATGACTCTATGGGCCGTTTTGGGCAGAGATAATAACTAAAGTAAAAGAGACGATTTGTGTTCTCATAAGGAAGTAATTACTATGGTTTTGCGGTTGAATTGCCATAGTTCATTTAACAAACTTCGATCCAAAGCTCTTTAGAGTTAATACAGATTCAAGGCAAAACGAATAGGGAGTTTCTGCTAAAAAAATACTTTCAAACCCAGTAGCCACCACATTTCCCTTGCACAAAACAGGTATTGTAGGCTTGGTTACAATCAGTTTCCTCCAGGGCCTCATGTCACCTGCTTGGTTAACATGAGGCACAATACACGAACACCCCACAATCACACCCTTCAAAACCACCTTTTGATCATTTCAGACGGGAACGTCAGCACAGACACACCATGTTTTAGTATTCCTTTCAACACCATTTTGTTTTCATACATGAAAATCCAACCTTACTAATGCCATCCTGATATAACTCAGGCAAAAACTTGCTTCTAGATCAGTTGGATGATTCCTCATCAAATATTTGGGTCAAATCCCCAGGGATCGACCATGTGATCTTTTGTGTATCCGCCGTTTTCTTTGTGGGTTAACCTGCCGTTGAAACGTGTGCCCCTTGACAGTCAGAACATAATGTAAGCCAACAGTGCCCTCATGTGGCTGAATCCCACGTGGCAAGCAAGTCACTAGTCTTACGGGACTTTAATGGTACATTGATCATCAATAAAACATAAATATAAATATACGTAAATAACATGTATTTATTACAAACCATAACATGGAGGCATGCGCCATAATAAGTGGTTACCACACAGCTGAATTGACTTTGTACTCAGAGCTCATATCAGGTGAACAATTCTAATGTATGAGGTTGTAATGCAGTGCTATACGGGATCTCTTTTGACATGGTGTTGTGCTGATATGAGAAATTTTCATAACGATATTCCGGAGCCTCACTGATGTCCTAGAACAATCTTATAAAAAGAATATAGGCCTACTGTATTCCCCCTGGCTTAACATATGATACGGAAAGTAAATATTGCAAAACTGTCAACAGATCCGGGCCAGTCTTGTGACCACATGGATCACGAGAACATTTGTAAAACCTTATCAGCCTCCGGCTACCAGGACTGTCTATTTCTAGGTTGGTGGGGACTTAGTGGGCAAGTCAACACTGGAAGGGTGTCAGAGAGGATGTCCTATTTCAGGACAGTAGGACAGTGTTTTCACAGCTGTTGGACTTTGTGTGTCAGATCTCATCTGTATGTAAAACCCTACTGCGATCTCTTTTTGCATTTCGTTAACTCATCCCAGGGATGAGTTGATTAAAGTTATCTGCCAGGTTTAGTAAACCTCACTAGAGGAGTGAGGTTTAGGGAGGAGACAGCCTGAAACCAAAGGGCTGGATTAGGAGGTGACAGGAAGGGGATATTCACAGTCGATAGCCTAAGTAGGCCTACTGTCTGGGCCTCCCTATCATGACTATAATTTGTTATTTGTTTTAACTTAAAACTTTACTGTGCGTGGTGTATTGCATTAAGCAACTATACGGTAAGGGAATACACATGATAGGAATCAGAACATACACACTTAAAAACACAGGTGAACCTTAGTAATATGAAGAACACTGAGATCCTGAGCGATCCTGGGGCGACATCTATTGGACATTGGATATCACAACAATTACAACGGGGTTATGTTTCAAAACTCGGGTCTCGGGAGAATTGCCATTGTGGAAAAAGCAGGTGGTGTGTGTACAGCTTTGCTCCTCTAGGGGCACCCTTGCATGCTCTAGCCCTAGCAGGGTTGGGTGATCACAGTTTGGTAGGTAGGTTAAATATTGACATTGTTTGGGCTCGGCAATGTCCGATATGGTTAGCTTTTGTGTTAGCCACCTTGGGCTAGAGCGTCATCATTCTAGAATGTCCTCACGCTCGAGCCTCAACAGAAGTCAATGAGACCAACAGAAAATATACGAAGTGGGTTTAAAATTAAACTGTTGATTCTGAAAAAAGTGTAAATTACCTAAAAAATCTTTATGATATAATTGAAGATCAAAGTGTGTTGATTTGTTAAAATTTTGAAGGTTAACGGTTAAAAAACTGAACAAGTCGCAAATTCTAATGTGTAGTTGAGGTTTCAGAGCAGCGGCGAAAATATCGACGGTGCAACAGGGGGCCCAAACGGCGTCAGGGGCCCAAAAAATCGCCTAGGCCGGCAAATGTGTCGGGGGCGCCCTCTGGTGGGGTAGCGCCCTTAATTAATTAACTAAATTATACGAAACCCTCACCGTAGTAAGCAGGACTCGGAAGCCCTGGTCAAGGGGCACAAAATAAATATGTGCACCAGGGAATATCACCACGATGTTACGCCACTGTGTCAGAGAATAGGAGTTTGACTTCCCATTGACTTCTATATACAAATGTGTACAGACAAACTTTGTGAGTGGTAGATGTGTTATCGATCATGAGACATTAACAACCTTTTCACTGTGTCTCACACTCTGAAACCTGTCAGCTGAGACCATAGGTTGACTCTATAATTGACCACTTTATGCTCACATTTTACTGATCTTAATGTACTCTGGACATTTAGAGAGGTTTACAAATCCTTCTAACGTCATCTGGCCTGAGCTTATTCGTCAAATGTGTCCCTTTGTTGATGGCGTTGAGTCATCTTTGTAATCTTGCTGGAATGGTGACTCTGATCTTCCCTGCAAACCCAATTTGGCCACTCATAGAGGCTGACTTGAAGTATAGGATAGGCATTGCAGATCTAAAGGTGCGGCCACACCAGACGTGTATTTCGCGTACTTCGCGTATGAAATCGCAATTTTTTCCATAGGGAACCATTGGTATACGCGCGTATTACGCGTAATATGCGTATAAGCAACGTTGTACGCGCGTATTGCGCGTATGAGGCGCGTATATTTACGCGCGTATAGTGCGTATATCGCGTAGATCGCGTACATTTCAAGAGTTCAAAAAATTTAACTTTTTAAGCTCATACGCATGACGATTAGCCGTATTGCCCAATCAGCGTTGAGCTTGACCCGACGTCACTGGCAGAGAGTAGTGAGCTTGGACAGAAGCATACGGCCGACATCTTTCTTTATTCTGTGTGGAAATAGTAACATAGTTACGCCATTAAATGCTTTTATGGAAACATTTCTAGCGAGAAATGTGCATTTTACTTTCATAATGTTCGCTCGGTGAATGTGAAGGATGTTTGGTTTGATAGTTATGACGAAGAGGGAACGCTCCGTTCACTTGCATGGACAGAGTCTCTGGTTACTAAGCAACCTCAACGTCTTGGCGGACTATTTCTCTGCTGATCAACACTACAGACACTACACGAACAGAAATGGAGGTGGATCAAAATATCATCGTCGCCGTGTGCGGCCGTCCTGTCCTGTACGACAACACGATGGTGTCGTACCGGAACAGGAACAAAACAGAGAGGGCGTGGGTCGACGTGGCAGAGGATATTGGCGTTCCTGGTAAGATCAGTGAATAATGTGTGTGTGTATTTTGCTTGGCTTCAGCTATCGGTTGTGTTCTACTATGAAAAAAGTTAGCGCCGGTTAGCGGTAGCACCAGTTAGCAGTAATATTAAGTGATACTACTACAACAGACTGTCCCGCTTGTCAGGTTACACAACTTAATATGTATATATGTTCTTGTCAGTGGACGTATGTCGCAGGAGGTGGAAGTCACTCAGGGACAGGTATAGCGCGTATTGCGCGTATGCGACCATTTTTGACACAAAAATGGTCAAGCAACATTATACGCGCGTATCTCGCGTAAAAAGTACGCGAGATACGCGTCTGGTGTGGCCGCACCTTAACGCTGTGAGTGACTGAATCACATTGCAAATCTGCTGTTCATTTCCAATAGAGACACCTGACACCTGTCTGAACACCTGACAGATGGCCAGGGAGCAAATGAGGCCTCTTATTCACTTACTGTCAGTGAGCTGATAACAGAAAGACTCGAGGGGAAACACTGGTTTGGGGAGCAGTCTACACTTACACAACTGAGGGTGTGCTGGGGACTGGCGTCGCGGGGCCTGATACGTCTCAGAAAAGGCCTCCGTTTGGGAGGCACAGTACAGGGAGACATGACAGCAACATCGCAGAAATGGGCAGTGTAATTCCCACTGGTTTAATTTAAAGAGGGATTTCAATGAATTTGTTTAAACTTGGTGTATTTTTAAACATTGTAGTCACATTGATTGAATACTGAATTATATTTTCACTAACTGCACTATTTATAGCTATAATATATGACAAAGATTGGCAAGTTAATACCAGCATCAAAATTATCAACAGGATCGCTCCAACATTTTGGCAGGGATCACCTGCTTCATTTACAATTGTCATTCAAACGCTGCATTAAATAGGTTTTAAAACCACCTCCCAGTGCCCTGGTATCAAAGGAGCGGAGCCCAGTTAAAACCACCTGGGCGGTGTGTAGTATTGACCTTGCTTCAGAAATAAATAACATTTCTTCAAATAAAGAAAAGGTTTGAGTTGGTTGCATAGATAGCCAGAATAGATATTACAATTTTCCGAACCAAAATGTATCACATTCCAAATGTGAACAAATACTTTGACATTATTTGGAAAGGAATAAAAAACTGGTTCAAATGGGTTTTGATTTTATTATTTCGATTGTGAAAGATGGTTAATCTCGTGCGCGTTTGAGAAAGAATTAAAATTCATTGTTTTTTTTCTCAGTTCACTTTCTTCATCTTTTACGCATATATACAAATGAAGAACGGAAGTCATTGAAGCAGAAAGATAGACAATACATTTAAGCTTTTTCACGATGACAAGTAGTGCTTGTGACTTTCATAAGCACTACTGAGGTTACAAACATTAGCCCTTGGATGGTAAGACTGGATTTCTCCTAAGTACCCGTAAAACAGCGCCTCTGATCTCTTTGTTCTGCAGACAGTAGACGGAGGGGTTAATGAGAGATGGCACTAGCGTAGAGATGATCAGCAAAGCGTTTCTCTCTGTTAAGTTCAGCCTAACTCCCACTCTGGTTAACAGTACTGATACCAGCTTCGGAGCATAGTAACAAACAACAGGGATGAAATGGCTGATGACAGTGCGGAACGTGCGCCCTCCTTTCTCCGTGCTTGGGAGCCTCAGCACAGTAAAGACAAGTTTCCCATAGGAAAGTAAGATCAATGGCAACTGCCCAGCGATTAGCCACAGAGCAATTATACTGGGCACGAACCAATACGGTGCTGGATCCACACAGGCTGCCCTGATGAACGCTGCATAGTCACAGAAAACGTATTTGATCACAGGCTGACAGTGAGGCAGCTGATCTGCAATGTAAGCCAATTTGCCAATGCAAGCAATACCCAAAAGCCAAGACACCACAACCAATAGGAACACTCGCTGGTTGGTCAGGATGGTGGCATAGCGTAAGGGCTTACTGATGGCCACAGTGCGGTCCAGCGCCATCAGAGAGAGGGCCAGACACTGTGTGATATCTCCTAGGTGGTAGATGAAAACGCGGGACAGGCAAGAGTTGTAGGAGATGGTTTTGTCCCCGGCCAGCAGAACAGAGATCATGGTGGTACTGGCGCTGGTGGAGAACATGATGTCCACCAGAGCCAGGTTACAGATCAGCAGGTACATGGGGCGGTGCAGACGCCTGTCTGTGGAGATGACGCAGATGTTGGTGGTGGAGCCGAGGAGGGCCAGGCAGTAGGCCAGCAGGATCACAGTGCCCATCAGCTTGTGGTAGGGTAGGTGGTCAAAGCCTGTGATGGTGAACTCCACCACGTTCTGCCCTGAGAAGTTCACTAACGACATCCTCACGCAAGGGAACCTCGCTCGACGTGTTAAAGCCTGATTACAGTCATGAAATGATGATGCTAGACTGGAAGTTTGGTTCTAAGAAGTGTGCATTATAAAGGTGAGGTTCAGAAGCCGCAGCCTATGGGATGCATGGCAGGTGAGTCACGTGTTGTGGTCAAGTTTTTTTCTTTCCTCTGTGCAGAGGAAAGTCATATAGTCTAGTTTATTAAACCTCTGGTCGTCTCGCATGCTAATGCAGATGTCTCAACTGCAATAAATAATATATTTTCATTGCTGAAGTGTTAAGATTAGATTGAACCGTACAAAATTCTGTCAATATTACTCCTGTCAATATTAAATCACGGTTGTCAAAATAGTTTTGGAACATCAGTGAAGGTCGAGTTCAGCAGGTCCCGCCAGACCTAATTAAATGGTACCCTGTGGTCTTTAGGGACGTGAACCACACAAAACAAACACATGTTACGTTATGTTCATGTGGAGATTCTGGCTGAGGGGCCAGGTTGGGGTTCATCTGGCCTGGACACAAGGGTCAGCAACACTACTCTTGGGATGAGTGCCATGGTATCTGTAGTGACCACAGGGAGTCAGGATCTCTCTTGTTTTCATCGGGAAGGCAGGAATAAAGCCTAGAGGGAACTAGGATATACCTTACAGATTTAGGATCACAGTGTCCTAGCTGCTGCTTGTTTCCTTCAGGCCCTTTCCATGCCATTTCCTGCATGAGGTCAAACGTGAATGGGAACAGGGATAGATATTCCTGGAAATCTGCACGGACTGTTTGTTAACTCGCCCCATATATACCTTATCTCCAGCTTTTGGCTTTGCCAAGCCATGTGTGAACGTGAGCTGCTGAAAGCATGTGTGAATAGTATAAATCACTAGCGGTGCCTGAAATGTTATCCCAGTAATATACTGAGAACTATGCGTGAGAGGAGCTTAGAGACACATGTGTGTCCCTAAAGGAATCTGAACACCTGCAATATGCCCAGTGAGCTAATGAGGCCTCTTATTAATTTACTGACAATAAGCTGATAACAGAGGGACTCGAGGGGAAACAGTGGTTTGGATAAGAGTTACAGTAACAAAGCTGATGGGGAACTGACGTCTCGATCGGCTTAGCTCAGGAGTTAGAGCAGTTGTCTTGTAACTGAAAGGTTGCTAGTTCAATCCTAGCTGAGTGTTGATGTGTCCCTGAGGAAGACCCTTAACCCTAACTGCTCCTGACGAGCTGGCGGTCGCCTTGCATGGTTGACTTTGCCGTTGGTGTGTCAATGTGTGTATTAAACGATGTAAGTCGCTTTGAATAAAAGCGTCTGCTAAATGCCCTAATTGTAAATTGACTCGAGGGGAAACGGTGGTTTGGATAAGAGTAACAGTAACACAGCTGATGGTGAACTGAGGACTTGATGCTCTGTGGCTTCAATTTATCTCAAATAAGGCCTCAGTCTTGAAGGCAGAGTCAGGATCGGACTGGGACTAAACATCGGCCCGGGACTTTGAAACAGACCCACCACCACACATACCATTTCTAAATATATAGATTTACGTAAACATTAAAGCTTGGAGTCGGTGCTTCTATCCGGACATTGTAATGCTGCACCCCTACAGATTGCCTACAATAACTCTATCCTGTATTACTGGACTGTAATGTAGTGGACTCCCTATCAGTAAGGATTTATGGTCCCTCTACGAAACAGGGAGCAAGGCGATTCAAAGCAAAGAGGGCTGCTGCAAACCTGGAGCTACCATATGGGTAATCTGGGCCCAGGGGCCCCTTAACATGAAAGAGGCCTCCGGCGTTTTGAGGAAAATAATATTTTTTTCCTCCTGACTAAGCGGGTAACCAAGTGTCATCCTTCCGATATTTTCCAGACAAGATATTCGGTAGATGTGTCGTTGAAACATCCCTCTTTGATATGTTATGTTATTTTAAGTTTTTAGATCTGGTTGACCATCTCTTTAAATTGTATTTGTTGCATGTGGCGTACAGTGGCTAAGCGTAGTTCTGCTAGGCCCCGGTGCAAGTCTTGCGCTGGGCCCATTATGTTCCAAACCTTGAGGCTGGAGGGCGATCTCTGGTTGAGCAGTTGTTGATAGTGTGGGTTTGTTGGAGCTGGAGCAAGAGGGCATTGAGATAGTGGCAGTAGCCTCCAGGGCCAAGTTTCATGATAACAGTGGATCCATACTGTATTAAGGGCCCACTAGCACCTATATATAAGCATCCATAAAGAAGCATGCCAAGGGAACTTTAAGAAATTTAATTAATTTGTTTTAACAAAGAAAATGTGTGAGTTAGTTTCATTATTAGCCAGAATAAATATAACAATTTTCAGAACAAAAAATGAATGAAAAAAGGGAAAACAATAAAAAAACATTTCAATTGGGTTTTGATTTTATTATTTAGATTGTGAAATATGGTTAATCTCTGTAAACAGTTTGAGAAAGATAAAAACTGCACTGTTTTGTCCGATCACTTTCTTCATCTTTTACATACATATATACAAATGAAGAACAGAAGTAGAAGACGAAGAAGCAGAAAGACACACCAGACATTCAAGCTTTTTCAAACATCAGGCAATATTTGGTAAAGCACTACTGAGGTTGCACACATTAGCCCTTGGATGGTAAGACCGGATTTCTCCTAAATATGCGTAAGACAGCGCCTCTGATCTCTTTGTTCTGCAGACAGTAGACGGAGGGGTTAATGAGGGATGGCACTAGCGTAGAGATGATCAGCAAAGCGTTTCTCTCTGTTAAGTTCAGCGTAACTCCCACTCTGGTTAATAGTATTGACACCAGCTTCGGAGCATAGTAACAAACAACAGGGATGAAATGGCTGATGACAGTGCGGAACGTTCGCCCTCCCTTTTCCGTGCTTGGGAGCCTCAGCACAGTAAAGACAAGTTTCCCATAGGAAAGTAAGATTAATGGCAACTGCCCAGCGATTAGCCACAGACCAATTAAACTGGGCACGAACCAGTACGGTTCTGGATCGACACAGGCTGCCCTGATGATCGCTGGATAGTCACAGAAAACGTATTTGATCACAGGCTGACAGTACGGCAGCTGATCTGCAATGTAAGCCAACTTGCCAATGCAGCCAATACCCAAAAGCCAGGACACCACAATCAATAGGAACACTCGCTGGTTGGTCAGGATGGTGGCATAGCGTAAGGGCTCGCTGATGGCCACAGTGCGGTCCAGTGCCATCAGAGAGAGGGCCAGACACTGTGTGATGCCTCCTAGGTGGTAGCTGAAGACGCGGGACAGGCAAGAGTTGTAGGAGACGGTTTTGTCCCCGGCCAGCAGAACAGAGATCATGGTGGTACTGGCACCGGTGGTGAACATGATGTCCACCAGAGCCAGGTTACAGATCAGCAGGTACATGGGGCGGTGCAGACGTCTGTCTGCGGAGATGATGCAGATGTTGGTGGTCGAGCCGAGGAGGGCCAGGCAGTAGGCCAGCAGGATCACAGTGCCCATCAGCTTGTGGTAGGGTAGGTGGTCAAAGCCTGTGATGGTGAACTCCACCACGTTCTGCCCTGAGAAGTTCACTAACGACATCCTCACGCAAGGGAACCTCGCTTGACGTGTTAAAGCCTGATTACAGTCATGAAATGATGATGCTAGACTGGAAGTTTGGTTCTAAGAAGTGTGCATTATAAAGGTGAGGTTCAGAAGCCGCAGCCTATGGGATGCATGGCAGGTGAGTCACGTGTTTTGGTCAAGTAGTTATTCTTTCCTCTGTGCAGAGGAAAGTCATATAGTCTAGTTTATTAAACCTCTGGTCGTCTCGCATGCTAATGCAGATGTCTCAACTGCAATAAATAATATATTTTCATTGCTGAAGTGTTAAGATTAGATTGAACCGTACAAAATGCAATTTTTGGGTGCTCATTCCATTAACACTATTTCCTGTCAATATTACATCACGGTTGTCAAAATAGTTTTGCAACATCAGTGAAGGTCGAGTTCAGCAGGTTCCGCCAGACCTAATTAAATGGTACCCTGTGGTCTTTAGGGACGTGAACCACACAAAACAAACACATGTTACGCTATGTTCATGTGGTGATGCTGGCTGAGGGGCCAGGTTGGGGTTCATCTGGCCTGGACACAAGGGTCAGCACCACTACTCTTGGGATGAGTGTCATGGGATCTGTAGTGACCACTGGGAGTCAGGATCCCTCTTGTTTTCATCGGGAAGGCAGGAATAAAGCCTAGAGGGAACTAGGATATACCTTACCGATTGAGGATCACAGTGCCCTAGCTGCTGCTTGTTTCCTTCAGGCCCTTTCCATGCCATTTCCTGCATGAGGTCAAACGTGAATGGGAACAGGGATAGATATTCCTGGAAATCTGCACGGACTGTTTGTCAACTTGCCCCATATATACCTTATCTCCAGCTTTTGGCTTTGCCAAGCCATGTGTGAACGTGAGATGCTGAAAGCATGTGTGAATAGTTTAAATCACTTGCGGTGCCTGAAATGTTATCCCAGTAATATACTGAGAACTATGCGTGAGAGGAGCTTAGAGACACATGTGTGTCCCTAGAGGAATCTGAACACCTGCAACATTCCCAGTGAGCTAATGAGGCCTCTTATTAATTTACTGACAATAAGCTGATAACAGAAGGACTCGAGGGGAAACAGTGGTTTGGATAAGAGTTACAGTAACACAGCTGATGGTGAACTGAGGACCTGATGCTCTGTGGCCTCAATTTGTCTCAAAGAAGGCCTCAGTCTTGAAGGCAGAGTCAGGGTCGGACTGGGACTGAACATCGGCTCGGGACTTTGAAACAGACCCTCCACCACAAGTCTTGCGCTGGGCCCATTATGTTCCAAACCTTGAGGCTGGAGGGAATTCTCTGGTTGAGCAGTTGTTGATAGTGTGGGTTCGGTGGAGCTGGAGCAAGAGGGCATTGAGATAGTGGCAGTAGCCTCCAGGGCCAAGTTTCGTGATAACCACGGATCCACGCATGTACGAACATTCTCACAAATGATCTTTCATTCAGTGTGTTTCCCAAAACTCCCCTTAACATGAACGTGCGTGCTCTAACGACGTTCGTAGGATTGAAACTGTCCACTGACATGGTGCTGAAATGGGCTCTGTAGGAGGGAGAGACACAGGAATGTTGTGAGATTAAACTGTATATTTTGTGGCAGTTAAAAAAATCTTCAAATCAAGGCCAATAGCAGAGTAGCCTACGAAAATAATAGACTACAATAATATGAATGCTAAAAATATCAAAACACAATTGATTATGCCTAGGCCGACATATGCTACATCTGTCCTTATCTTGAACGTACTGTGCGTACATTGGCGCACACTCTCTAGCTTTGAATCTTTGGTGTAAACATAAAAAATGCAACGTTCCATTCGTTCATTATCATTTCAATGCAGAAGCTAGCCATTGACACGGCTACTGCTGACCCGATGAGGAGAGCTTGGTGTAGATCCTGTCCCTGTTGTTGGGCAGGGTTATGATGGTGCGGGAAATGTAAGCGGGAAAGCGCACAGCGTTCAGGCGCGCATCGCAGCACTGATTCCCGCAGAAGTCTAAGTTCACTGCAGAAACCACCCTCTCAATTTGGCGATTGTTTACCCCACTAAGGTCAGGGATGTTCGTAACTGTCTAGACACGGTCCAAGAAATAGTGGACTTCATCACAGCCTCACCAAAGCGCCTACAGTGCTTTATGGCAAACAATCTCAACAAAAAACGCCTGCAGAAATTCTCCGACACCCGCTGGTCTCAGCATGATTCACGTATGTCTTCGCATTGATCACTATGAGGACATTTTAACCACAATGGTTGAATTAAAATCAGAGAGAGACAGCAAGTGCAGCTCGAAAGCGACGTTCCACACAAGAGCAATGGAATCATTTGATTTTATTATTTGCTTTGTGATAGGGTTGCCCTGTGATGCGGCGTTTGATTGGTAAATTTCGGTTCTCCATCTATTTTTGGAATTTTTAATTGCTGCAATAAATGTTGTTGACTTCGAACATGTCTCTGTCTTTGCTTTTTAAATCTAACAGTAGTCTATGAGTAATATATTGGTGGTAACCACTGTTTTGGGGGTATTGCGAAAATTGCGCCAGCTGGACATTCAGTGGTTTGTTTGTTTGTTTGTTTGTTTGTTTATTTGACAGGGACAGTGCATATTAATAGACATTTCTGTAAATATGCCAGATTTAGCCAGAAGGTTAGTTTCCATCTGCAGTCCTTGGCCAGATGTAACAATAGGCTCCCTAAAAAGCAAATAAGCAAATAACAGAAAGAGTTTAAAAAGGAACATAGAAAAGCAACAGATAAAACATTAATTATAACCACATACAAGTATTCAGTAGTTCAAGCATTAAAATACATGAAGCATGCAGGACAAACAAGAGTCAGCATCAAACAAACACAAATTGAAAAGGTAGACTAGGACTTATAGAGGACATCTATATGTGTTAGACATCGAGGCAGTAGCCCACCAAAGCAGACAGTACATGCACAACAAACTAACAAAAAGTCGACATGACAATAGTACATGAAGCAGCACAGGAGAGACATAGAACGAGCTACAAAAAGCATACAAACAAGCAAGCATACAAAGTAAGTTGCAGGACAAATTCACAGACACGCTGACACAAGGAGGCAAGAGCAGGCGGGTCAAGTTTAGTGCTGGCAGATCATATTATCAATCAGCCACTGTTTCAGATTAGAACAAAATGACCGATATGTGTTTAGGTCTCTGATACATGTTGGGATGTTACTGGTATTGGATGCATTTTCATAACACACTTCCAATACCACTGAATGTCCAGGTGGTGACTCCACTGAGGCTAAAGTAACGATGCTCTTAGCACTCTACGAGTACCCCTGGAGCCCTTGTTCGCTACGAATGTTTTCACAACGTTCGTTACGCAACAAGGCTTTTGGGAAACTGTGAAAACTGTACGATGCTCGTACGACGAACTTCACAAACCACTTAGGCTAACGATAACTTTCGGGAAACTGAGCCCAGGTCTCCCTTCTCCATGCTGTCGCTATTGTCAACATTGCTAACGCTAGCACTAGCAGGTACCAATGGTCCTCAAAATGCATCCAATCCTGGCAATTTGGAGATGGGCACATCCAGATCTTTCATATCTTTACCTTTTTTTTGCATCACTTTTTGGCTTGATGAACATTGCTGCTGAAAGCTTGGCTTTCAATAATTAATATGTTAGACGAGACACTCTCAGGAAAGACAGCCTTAGAATATACGTGTGAGCACGTATGATCAGAAATTATGGGAAGTAAAATGACTGGTCCAACAGATTTCCCAGCAGGCCAGGTTCTTTGCTAAATTTTGAGAATAAAACAAACATTGTGATTATGATTTTTTATTTACGGCCAAAGTATCATTACTGAAATCCCAAATACATCGATTAAAGAAAAGGAGGAGAAAATATATGAGATGGGGGGGGTTAGAAACCACCATGACTCTGTTGTATGAGATAGTGGAGCAATGTAAATATTAGCCAGCTCTCAGGTCAATTCATGACTAGACTTAGCACATGTGAATTCAGACAGTTCTCTTGTGGTGGAGGTTTATTATCATGCTCTGTAAGCTTACGTGAGGCGGGCCCCCACCGGTGGCACCGTCCCCAGCTACGCCCCTGGTGGCGTGGCCAGGGCAGCCGACCGGACGCCTGGGGTGTCACCCGACTCTCCAAAAGAACAGTCCCACACTGAGCCAAGGATTAGGAGACAGTAAAGTACAACAAAAGGATTATTGCAAAAGGTTTTCATTCCAAATAAAATCTGGGATTATAACAATGAAATCTTAATTAGGGTTTTTGGTATGTTCATGCACATTTTTATAAATATTAGATTAATTGAGGGTGTGAACTACTTTGATTTTGTAGCTCTGGGATTGTATACTGTATTCCATTGTTGAATTGTGGAGTGTTTGTGGATGACGGCTGGTTTAAGCAGCCTCACCTGGCCCGAGTCAGACAGATTAGTCTCTGACCTTACGCTGAGTGAGGCTTCACACCTGTTGTGAATTGAGCAATCTACATTCACAGGTTATACCAGCCGTCCCCAGACACACTTGGGGTCACTCCAACATGGTGGCAATGATCACATGCATCATTTACTGTGGTCTTTCAACTCTGCAATAAACTTGTTTCAACACCACGACCAAGTGACCTGGTTTCGGTAAAGCCACTTTGCTTAAAGGTCCCATGGCATGAAAATTTCACTTCATGAGGTTTTCTAACATCAATGAGTTCCCCTAGCCTGCCTATGGTCCCCCAGTAGCAAGAAATGGCGCACTAGGTATTCTACTCCGCCTTTGAAAAATGGAAGCTCAGACTGAGCCGAGACAATGAGCTATGACCTTGCACCCCATGTGTGTGTGTGTTTGTGTGTGTGAATACACACACTTTAACGCAAGTGTTGCACACTTCTTTGTTATTTGGATAACCGTTCTGCTGTTGTGTTATGGCGCATAACACATCGGTTCTCTGACGTCTCTGGTATTTCCACAACGAGACTTATTGTGGGGGTTATCTCAGCCATGGTTGAGAAGGAATTGGGGGAAAGGAACTTTGGCTTTGACTTCCTGAATTACATGAACCACTACATGGAGGAGAAAGGGATTGATGCCCGCGATTGTCTCCCACTGGAGCCCCGCTGCCCGCCGCCGCCAGGCACCGCCACCGCCGGCACGCCACCGCCGGCACGCTACCTGTGCCCCTGAGGCGGTGGTGCCTTGACAGCGGGCAGCGGGGCTCCGGAGGGAGACAATCGTGGGCAACAATCCCTTCCTCCTCCATGTCGCGGTTCAGTCTACTTCAGATTGATGTGGAAGTGGAAAGCTTGATGTGGTTTTGGAAAGCTCATTGTGGGACTGTTTCATAGTGGCTGTAATTCTGCACAAAGGATGGATTTCTTGAACGTCTTCAAATACTGTATTAAGGGCCCACTAACACCGATATATAAGCATCCATAAAGTAGCATGCCATGGGACCTTTAAGAAATTCAATTAATTTGTTTCAACAAAGAAAATGTGTGAGTTGGTTTCATTATTAGCCAGAATAAATATTAAAATTTGAGAACAAAAAATGATGAAAAAAAGGAAAGGAATAAAAAAACATTTCAATTGGGTTTTGATTTTATTATTTAGATTGTGAAAGATGGTTAATCTCTGTAAACAGTATGAGAAAAATTTAAATTGACTGTTTTCTCAGTTCACTTTCCTCCTCTTTTGCATACAGATATACAAATGAAGAACAGAAGTAGAAGACGAAGAAGCAGAAAGACACACCAGACATTCAAGCTTTTTCACACATCAGGCAATATTTGGTAAAGCACTACTGAGGTTACAAACATTAGCCCTTGGATGGTAAGACCGGATTTCTCCTAAATATGCGTAAGACAGCGCCTCTGATCTCTTTGTTCTGCAGACAGTAGACGGAGGGGTTAATGAGAGGTGGCACTAGCGTAGAGATGATCTGCAAAGCGTTTCTCTCTGTTAAGTACAGCCTAACTCCCTCTCTGGTTAACAGTACTGACACCAGCTTCGGAGCATAGAAAGAAAAAACAGGGATTAAATGGCTGATGACAGTGCGGAACGTGCGCCCTCCTTTCTCTGTGCTTGGGAGCCTCAGCACAGTAAAGACAAGTTTCCCATAGGAAAGTAAGATCAACGGCAACTGCCCAGCGATTAGCCAGAGACTAATTATTTTGGACACAAACCAGTACGGTTCTGGATCCACACAGGCTGCCCTGATGATCGCTGCATAGTCACAGAAAACGTATTTGATCACAGGCTGACAGTACGGCAGCTGATCTGCAATGTAAGCCAACTTGCCAATGCAAGCAATACCCAAAAGCCAGGATACCACAATCAATAGGAAAGCTCGCTGGTTGGTCAGGATGGTGGCATAGCGTAAGGGCTCACTGATGGCCACAGTGCGGTCCAGTGCCATCAGAGAGAGGGCCAGACACTGTGTGACGTCTCCTAGGTGGTGGATGAAGACGCGGGACAGGCAAGAGTTGTAGGAGACGGTTTTGTCCCCGGCCAGAAGAACAGAGATCATGGTGGTACTGGCGCCGGTGGAGAACATGATGTCCACCAGAGCCAGGTTACAGATCAGCAGGTACATGGGGCGGTGCAGACGCCTGTCTGTGGAGATGACGCAGATGTTGGTTGTGGAGCAGAAGAGGGCCAGGCAGTAGGCCAGCAGGATCACAGTGCCCATCAGCTTCTGGTAGGGTAGGTGGTCGAAGCCCGTGATGGTGAACTCCACCACGTTCTGCCCTGAGAAGTTCACTAAAGACATCCTCACGCAAGGGAACCTCCCTTGACGTGTTAAAGCCGGAGCACAGTCATGAAATGATGATGCTAGACTGGAAGTTTGGTTCTAAGAAGTGTGCATTATAAAGGTGAGGTTCAGAAGCCGCAGCCTATGGGATGCATGGCAGGGTGAGTCACGTGTTTTGGTCAAGTAGTTATTCTTTCCTCTATGCAGAGGAAAGTCATATAGTCTAGTTTATTAAACCTCTGGTCGTCTCGCATGCTAATGCAGATGTCTCAACTGCAATAAATAATATATTTTCATTGCTGAAGTGTTAAGATTAGATTGAACTGTACAAAATGCAATTTTTGGTTGCTCATTCCATTAACACTATTTCCTGTCAATATGACATCATGGTTGTCAAAATAGTTTTGCAACATCAGTGAAGATCGAGTTCAGCAGGTCACGCCAGACCTAATTAAATGGTACCCTCTGGTCTTTAGGGACGTGAACCACACAAAACAAACACATGTTACGTTATGTTCATGTGGTGATGCTGGCTGAGGGGCCAGTTTGGGGTTCATCTGGCCTGGACACAAGGGTCAGCACCACTACTCTTGGGATGAGTGCCTGGGATCTGTAGTGACCACAGGGAGTCAGGATCTCTCTTGATTTCATCGGGAAGGCAGGAATAAAGCCTAGAGGGAACTAGGATATACCTTACCGATTTAGGATCACAGTGTCCTAGCTGCTGCTTGTTTCCTTCAGGCCCTTTCCATGCCATTTCCTGCATGAGGTCAAACGTGAATGGGAACAGGGATAGATATTCCTGTAAATCTGCATGGACTGTTTGTTAACTCGCCCCATATATATATCCACCTTATTTCCATCTTTTGGCTTTGCCAAGCCATGTGTGAATGTGAGCTGCTGAAAGCATGTGTGAATAGTGACTAGCAGAGCCTGAAATGTTATCCCAGTAATATACTGAGAACTATGCCTGAGAGGAGCTTAGAGACACATGTGTGTCCCTAGAGGAATCTGAACACCTGCAACATTCCCAGTGAGCTAATGAGGCCTCTTATTAATTTACTGACAATAAGCTGATAACAGAGGGACTCGAGGGGAAACAGTGGTTTGGATAAGAGTTACAGTAACACAGCTGATGGTGAACTGAGGACCTGATGCTCTGTGGCCTCAATTTGACTCAAACAGGCGTTGAAACATCCCTCTTTGATATGTTATGTTATTTTAAGTTTTTAGATATGGTGGACCATCAACCATATGTTCCAAACCTTGAGGCTGGAGGGAATTCTCTGGTTGAGCAGTTGTTGATAGTGTGGGTTCAGTGGAGCTGGAGCAAGAGGGCATTGAGAAAGTGGCAGTAGCCTCCAGGGCCAAGTTTCGTGATAACCACGGATCCACGCACGTACGAACATTCTCACAAATGATCTTTCATTCAGTGTGTTTCCCAAAACTCCTCTTAACATGAACGTGCGTGCACTGCTCTAACGACGTTCGTAGGATTGAACCTGTCCACTGACATGGTGCTGAAATGGGCTCTGTAGGAAGGGGAGACGCAGGAATGTTGTGAGATGAAACTGTACATTTTGTGGCATTAAAAAAAATATCTTCACCTCAAGGCCAATAGCAGAGTAGCCTACGAAAATAGACGAAAATAAATATCAAAACACAATTGATTAGGCCTAGGCCGACATATGCTACATCTGTCCTTATCCTGAACGTACTGTGCGTACATTGGCGCACCCTCTCTAGCCTAGAATCTTTGGTGTAAACATTAAAAAAGCAACGTTCCATTCATTCATTATCATTTCAACGCAGAAGCTAGCCATTGACACGGCTATTGCTGACCCGATTATGAGAGCTTGGTGTAGATCCTGTCCCTGTTGTTGGACAGGGTTATGATGGTGCGGTAAATGTAAGTGGGAAAGCGCACAGCTTTCAGGCACGCATCGCAGCACTGTTTCCCACAGAGGTCTACGTTCACTGCAGAAACCACGCTCTCAATTTGGCGATTATTTGCCCCACTAAGGTCAGGGATGTTCGTAACTGTCTGGACACGGTCCAAGAAATAGTGAACTTCATCACAGCCTCAACAAATCGCCTAGAGTGCTTTATGGCAAACAATCTCAACAAGAAACGTCGGCAGAAATTCTCTGACACCCGCCGGTCTCAGCATGATTCACGTATGTCTTCGCATTGATCACTATGAGGACATTTTAACCACAATGGTTGAATTAAAATCAGAGAGACAGCAAGTGCAGTTCGAAAGCGAAGTTCCACACAAGAGCAATGGAATCATTTGATTTTATCATTTGCTTTGTGATAGGGTTGCCCAGTGACGCAGCGTTTGATTGGTAAATTTCAGCTCTCCATCTATTTTTGGAATTTTTAATTGCTGCAATAAATGTTGTTGACTTCGAACATGTCTCTGTCTTTGCTTTTTAAATCTAACAGTAGTCTATGAGTAATATATTGGTGGTAACCACTGTTTTGGGGGTATTGCGAAAATTGCGCCAGCTGGACATTCAGTGGTATTTGAGGCATTTTAATAAAACACTTCCAATACCACTGAATGTCCAGGTGGTGACTCCACTGAGGCTAAAGTAACAATGCTCTTAGCACTCTACGAGTACCCCTGGAGCCCTTGTTAGCTACGAGTGTTTTCACAACGTTTGTTACGCAACAAGGCTTTTGGGAAACTGTGAAAACTGGACGATGCTCGTACGACGGACTTCACAAACCACTTGGGCTAACGATAACTTTCGGGAAACTGAGCCCAGGGCCCCGTTTCCCGATATCGATGGATCTTCGCTCGTATGATAATTCTCCCGATGGATCTTTCCAACCATCGATAATTTCTTTGGATCGTTTCCCGAAACTCCTCTTAACGTTAACGCGCATTCGCTGCACTCACGACGATCGTAGGATTGTACCTGTCCACTGACATGGTGCTGAAACGGGCTATGACGCAGGGGGAGACGCAGGAATGTCGGAGGAAAATGGGGTTGAAAAGGGTTAAAATATCTCCCCATCAAGGCCAACCGCAGAGTATTCTACGAAAATAATAGATTGCAATAATATGAATGCTAAAGATATTAAAACACAATTGATTAAGCCTAGGCCGACATATATCAGTCCTAATCCTGAGCGCACCATCGGGAGGTGGAAGTTGCGCTTTAGATGCCTTCATAAGTCCAGCGGAGGGCTCCAGTTTTCGCCGGCCAAGTCATGCGCTGTGATACATATGTGTGACAGCTATGTTGCACAACATTGCAGCTAAGGCTGGGGTAGCTTTGGTTGAACCGGAGGACATTTAGGACGATAACGATGAGGAAGATCGGTGTAACCCCCTCCACCCTCCCACATGTCACTAAACATTCCCGTCAACGTGACCAATCCCCACCATATACAAGCCTTTTGCCTGCTCCTTTGCATTTTTTTTTTTACATTATTTTAGGCTGCGTTTTATGAGTAGCCTATGTCAGTCTGCATAAATCCCCCCCACTTTCTCTCACACATTTTAAGTGCCATGCCTGCTCAAACATTTCCTGGACTGTCTCTCAAACTAAGAACATAATGGCCCACATTAGGCTCAGACGCACGTGATACACCATTACCAATGTGTTATAATAAAACGCATCCAATACTAGGACTGTCCGCTGGTTACGCCACTGAGGCTATAGTAGGCTAACGAGGCTCTTAGCGTCCTACAAGTACCCTGGAGCACTCGTTAGCTACGAGCGTTTTCAAGACGTTCGTTACCAAAGATGCTTTCGGGAAACGGCGTGAAAACTGTACGATGCTCGTACGACCCACTCTGCGATCCACTTAGGCTAAAGATGCTTTCGGGAAACGGGGCCCAGGTCTCCCTTCTCCATGCTGTCGCTATTGTCAACATTGCTAACGCTAGCACTAGCCGCAACCGATGGTCCTCAAAATGCATCCAATCCTGGCAATTTGGAGTTGCGCACATCCAGATCTTTCATATCTATATCTTTTTTTTGCATCACTTTTTGGCTTGATGAACATTGCTGCTTAAAGCTTGGTTTTCAATAATTAATATGTTAGACGAGACACTCTCATGAAAGACAGCCTTAGAATATACGTGTGAGCACGTATGATCAGAAATTATGGGAAGTATAATGATTGGTCAAACAGATTTGACCAATCTGGTGAAAGTTAATTTAATGTTAAGCATAGCTAATTTGATTATCACAGACCTTTTTTCTTCCTTTATTATCACGGGCCATGTTCTTTGGTAAATGTTGAGAATTAAACAAAATATTGTGATTTCTATTTTTGTTTACGGTGAAACTATCATTACTGAAATCCCTAATACATAGATTAAAGAAAAGGAGGGGAAAACATATGAGGTGGGGGGGGGGGGGGTTAGAAACCACCTTGACTCTGTTGTATGAGATAGTGGAGCAATATAAATATTTGTCAGCTCTCATGCAAATTCATGACTAGACTTAGCACGTGTGAATTCCGACCGTTCTCTTGTGGTGGAGGTTAATTATCATGCTCTGTGAGTTTACGCAAGGCAGGCCCCCATTGCGCTTCGCCGGAGGCACTGCCCCAGCTACGCCCCTGGCGGCGTGGCCAGGGCAGTCGACCGGACACCTGGGCTGTCACCCGACTCTCCAAAAGAACAGTCCCACACTGAGCCAAGACACTGAGGACCCAGTTAAGTACAACACAAGTAATTTTGCAAAAGCTTTTCATTCCAATTAAAACCTGGGATTATAACAATGAAATCTTAATTATTTATCTGTTTTGATTTTGTTCATGCACATTTTTATAAATATTAGATTAATTGAGGGTGTGAAGCACTTTGATTTTGTAGCTTTGAGATTGTATAATGTATTCCATTGTTAGTGGTTGGAGTAAACTATGGCAACAGGTAATTGTGGAGTGTTTGTGGATGACGGCTGGTTTAAGCAGGCTCAGCTGGCCCGAGTCAGACGGACTAGACTCTGAACTTAAGTGAGGCTGCACACCTGTTGTGCATTGAGCCATCTACGTTCACAGGTTAAACCAGCCATCCCCAGACACACTCGGGGTCGCTCCAACTTGGTGGCTCATTTACAGTTGGCGTTCAACTCTGCTATAAACTGGTTTCAACACCACCACGTTGACCTGGTTTCGGCGGAGCTCAGTAAAAGCCACTTTGCTTCAGAAATTAATTTAAAATGTTTGAGTTGGTTTCATGATTAGCCAGAATAAATATTGCAATTTTCAGAACAAAAATGTATCACACACCAAAAGTGTACATGTACTTTGTCATTATTTCGAAAGGAATAAAATAACATTTCAAATGGGTT
This sequence comes from Gadus macrocephalus, assembly GCF_031168955.1. Classification (NCBI taxonomy): domain Eukaryota; kingdom Metazoa; phylum Chordata; class Actinopteri; order Gadiformes; family Gadidae; genus Gadus; species Gadus macrocephalus. The sequence continues at coordinate 24,824,631 of NC_082388.1, forward strand.
TTTATTTTATTATTTAGATTTTGAAAGATGGTTCATCACTGTAAACAGTTTGAGAAAGATTAAAAATTTACTGTTTTCTCAGTTCACTTTCTTCATCTTTTACATACATATATACAAATGAAGAACAGAAGTAGAAGACGAAGAAGCAGAAGGACACACCAGACATTCAAGCTTTTTCACACATCAGGCAATATTTGGTAAAGCACTACTGAGGTTACAAACATTAGCCCTTGGATGGTAAGACCGGATTTCTCCTAAATATGCGTAAGACAGTGCCTCTGATCTCTTTGGTCTGCAGACAGTAGACGGTGGGGTTAATGAGAGGTGGCACTAGCGTAGAGATGATCAGCAAAGCGTTTCTCTCTGTTAAGTTCAGCGTAACTCCCACTCTGGTTAACAGTATTGACACCAACTTCGGAGCATAGAAAGAAACAACAGGGATGAAATGGCTGATGACAGTGCGGAATGTTCGCCCTCCCTTTTCCGTGCTTGGGAGCCTCAGCACAGTAAAGACAAGTTTCCCATAGGAAAGTAAGATTAATGGCAACTGCCCAGCGAATAGCCACAGACCAATTAAACTGGACACGAACCAGTACGGTTCTGGATCCACACAGGCTGCCCTGATGAACGCTGCATAGTCACAGAAAACGTATTTGATCACAGGCTGACAGTACGGCAGCTGATCTGCAATGTAAGCCAACTTGCCAATGCAGCCAATACCCAAAAACCAGGACACCACAATCAATAGGCACGCTCGCTGGTTGGTCAGGATGGTGGCATAGCGTAAGGGCTCGCTGATGGCCACAGTGCGGTCCAGTGCCATCAGAGAGAGGGCCAGACACTGTGTGACGTCTCCTAGGTGGTAGATGAAGACGCGGGACAGGCAGGAGTGGTAGGAGACGGTTTTGTCCCCGGCCAGCAGAACAGAGATCATGGTGGTACTGGCGCTGGTGGTGAACATGATGTCCACCAAAGCCAGGTTACAGATCATCAGGTACATGGGGCGGTGCAGACGCCTGTCTGTGGAGATGACGCAGATGTTGGTGGTGGAGCCGAGGAGGGCCAGGCAGTAGGCCAGCAGGATCACAGTGCCCATCAGCTTCTGGTAGGGTAGGTGGTCGAAGCCCGTGATGGTGAACTCCACCACGTTCTGCCCTGAGAAGTTCACTAACGACATCCTCACGCAAGACAACTTTGCTTGACACGGTAAGTGTCATAATAAAGGTGAAGTTCGGAAGCCGCACCCTATGGGATTCATGGCTGGGTGAGTCACGTGACCAATGATGATGGACACGGAGGAAAACAACAAAAGAAAATATGTCAACATGTTTGTGTTTTGCAATGTGGTTGTTGTTGCAAAGTTATACTTACCTCTGTGAAGACGAGAGCCCTATAGTCTGTTTACCAAACCTCTTGCTGTCTCCATTGCTAATTCGGATGTTTAATAGATTTTCATTGCCGAATCCAAACAGGTTTGAAGATAGACAGCAGATAGCTGTACAAAAATACATTTGTGGTTGTTCATTCCTTTAACACTATTTCCTGTCAATATTGCATCACAGTTGTCAAAATTGTTTTGCAACATCAGTGAAGGCAGTTCAGCAGGTCCCACCAGACCTAATTAAATGGTACACTGTTGTGTCTCGGGACGTCACCCACACACAAAAACACATGTTATGTTGTGTTCATTTGGCGACGCTGGGTCAGGAGCCAGGTTGGGGTTCATTTGGCCTGGACACAAGGGTTAGCACCTCTACTCTTGGGATGAGTGCCCTGGGATCTGTAGTTACCACAGTGAGACAGGACCTCTGTTGAACATCTCATCGAGAAGACAGGAATAAAGCCTAAAGGGAACTAGGATATACCTTAAAGATTTGAGATCACATTGTCCTATTTGCTGCTTGTTTCCTTCAGCCCTTTTCCGTGCCATTTCCTGTATGAGGTCAAGCCTTAATTTGAAAAGGGATCGATATTCCTGGAGATCTGCATCAGTAATGTTCCTGCTGAAGGCCTAGTAACACTTCCGGGTCACTGTCTGTATGGCAGTGCTGTGAATGAAAGCAGCAACATTGCTGTTAGAGGCACGGAAAGAGTCACGTCCTCTGATGTAAGACGCTTTCAAGTACAGCGAGCAAACCAATCACAAAACTCAGTTGAGGATGTATATGAAATCTGCAACCGTTTACCTTAATGTGGCCCATACATTACCTCCATCTTTTGCCTTTGCTATTCCATGTGTGTACTGGCGCAAGACAGAAATGTGCCTGAAAGTAGCCGCATGTGTGAATAGTTTAAATCACTAGCGGTGCCGTCAATGTTGTCCCAGTAATTTACTGGGAACTATGTGCCAGAGGGGCTTAGAGACACATATTTGTCCCTGGAGGAGTCTGAACAACTGCAAAATGCCCAGTGAGCTAATGAGGCCTCTTATTAATTTACTGACAATAAGATGATAACGGAGGGACTCGAGGGGAAACCGTGGTTTGGATTAGCTATACAGTTACACAACTGATGGTGAACTGACGACTTGATGCTCTGTTGCTTCATTGGTCTCAGAGAAGGCCTCAGTCATGAAGGCAGTCATGAGTCAGGGTCGGACTGGGATTGAACATTGGCCACCATGCGTACCATTCCTAAATACATATATTTACATATTTATTAAAGCTTGGAGTCAGTGCTGCTACCTGGCCATTGCAATGCTGCATCCCTACAGATTGTTTATAATAACTCTAAACTGTATCACTGGACTATAACGTGGACTCCCCATCCCCCTCTCTAACTATGGATTTTGGATTGCTATACAGACGGGCAAAAGGCTTTTTTTGGCAAAATTGTGACATCTGCCTAGCTCTACGCTCAACGCTGCTGATTCACTCTTCCTCATTGGTTATATCCTAAGCCAATAAGAGTGCTTTATGCATTTCCTAATCACTATCTGACTATTTGATTTAGGCATTTGTGACGCTAAATACAAGATGAACCTTCAAATATGACAGGCAATTATGCTATGAGGCTAACGATATAGCCAATCTAAGCCCAGGGGCTCCTTTGCATAAACGGGCCCTCTGGCGTTGCTAAAAACAAAGGAAAAAAGGACTCCATAGAAATGACACAAAACTTTACCCGTCACTTGATCTTGATAATCATCCAATCAGAATGAAATAAAAGTTAGGGATGCAAGAAATACCACAAAATGATCATGGAATACACTGCTCAAATCTCAGAATACTCGAGGACTCATTGCAGGCCTTTTAATTAAAAAAAAGATTAATGTCTGTGATAGTTTCCACTAATTTACAAACACCAAAATTCCCTTTTGATCTGTATTGATACAGTATCCACGTGCGTTATACATACACCGGAGCTCGACTGGCCACGCAGTTTTGACCAGCTCCCTACTGTTGTGGAGATGTTGAAAGACTTTTTCCCCTCCTGGCTAAGCAGCCAAGCATGTAACCAAGTAATATACTTGCTGAGTTCTTCAAGGAAAGTGGTCAAATCCAAAGGAATAGCTTTTAAGAGAGTTTATTTGGTATCTCGTATTTTCGGTATGGTAAACTGAGACTACGAAGCAAGGAGAGATTGAAGATGTATCTAAGCACGTGCGAGCATTCTCCTAGCTGATCAATAGACCTAACCCTGTCCAAATAGCTGCCGGAAGAATTCTGGCTTGCTCTGGCTCCAACCGTCTGTTATGGTATGGATCCTCAAGCCCGGAAGTAGTGGGAAGAGCCGGGTTGACGTATTACCCTCAGCCTCCTTACCTGTCTGTGGTGCTGCCTTCTGTGGCTAAAGTATTTATTGCAGCCTTCAGTAAGGTCTTGCTCCCCTTGTGGCTATGTATAGTATTTACGGCTTATATGTTTGGTCCTACTCCCTAGTGGTTAAGTGAGGGAAATACAGCTTGTGTTCTTAAAATACGTAACATACTTTTGATCTTTTCCTGACATGATATCCGGTGTATCGTGGAAACATCCCACTTTGATTTGTCATGTTACTTTAATGCATTTAGATCTGGTTTCCCATGTCTTTAAGTTTAATTTGTTGCATGGTGGCGTGACCAGGGCAGCCGACCGGACGTTTGGCGAGTCACCCCATTCTCCTCAAAACCAGTCCCACACTGCGCCCAGAATAAGGAGACAGTAAAGTACAAGACAAGGACTATTGTAAAAGGTCTTCATTCCAATTACAACCTGTAATTATAACTGAAATCTTAATTATTTATCTGTTTTGGGTGTATTCATGCACATTTTTATAAATATATGATTAATTGAGGGTGTGAACTATTTTGATTTTGTAGCGTTGAGATTGTATACTGTATTCCATTGTTACTGGTTGTGGTCTACTATGGGCAACAGGTAATTGTGGAGTGTGTGTGGATGACGGCTGGTTTAAGCAGCCTCACCTGGCCCGAGTCAGACAGATTAGACTCTGACGCTGAGTGAGGCTGCACACCTGTTGTGCATTGAGCAATCTACATTCACAGGTTAAACCAGCCATCCCCAGAAACACTCAGGGTCACTCCAACTTGGTGGCATGGATCACCTGCTTCATTTAAAATTGTCATTCAAACTCTGCAATAAACAGTTTTACTACACCACCTCCCAGTATCCTGGTATCAGAGGAGCCCAGTAAAAGCTACCTCGGCGGTGGGTAGCACTGAACTTGCATCGGAAATAAATACATTTAAACGAAAAGGTGTGAGTTGGTTGCATGAATATCCAGAATAAATATTACAATTATCTCAACCAAAATGTATCACATACCAATAGTGTACTCATACTTTGTCATTATTTGGAAAGGAATAAAAAACATTTCAAATGTGTTTTGTTTTTATTATTTGGATGGTGAAAGATGATGAATCTTTCTAGTTTTTTACAGAGATTTATCATTCATTGTTTTCACTGTACACTTTTTTCCTCTTTTACCCATATTTACAAATGAACAGTAGTTGAGGAAGACGAAAGAATGATACACCTGAGATCCACAATTTTTCAAACTATGACTTCAGGTAATATTGGGTAAAGCAATACTGATGTTACAAACATTAGTCCTTCGCTTATAAAAGATTTCTCCTAAGTACACGTAAGACAGCGCATCTGATCTCTTTGCTCTGCAGACAGTAAACAGTGGGATTAATGAGAGGTGGCACTAGCGTAGAGATGATCAGCAAAGCGTTTCTCTCTGTTAAGTTCAGCCTAACTCCCACTCTGGTTAACAGTACTGACACCAGCTTCGGAGCATAGTAACAAACAACAGGGATGAAATGGCTGATGACAGTGCGGAATGTTCGCCCTCCCTTTTCCGTGCTTGGGAGCCTCAGCACAGTGAAGACAAGTTTCCCATAGGAAAATAGGATCAATGGAAATTGCCCACCGAGGAGCCACAGAGCACCGGTACTGGACAACACCCAATATGGTTCTGGATCTACACAGGCTGCCCTAATGATTGCTGCATAGTCACAGAATATGTATTTGATCACAGGCTGGCAGTACGGCAGCTGATCTGCAAAAGACACCAACGTGCCCATTAGGCAAATCCCCAAAAGCCAGGAAAACACAATCAATAAGAACACTCGCTGGTTGGTCAGGATGGTGGCATAGCGTAAGGGCTCGCTGATGGCCACAGTGCGGTCCAGGGCCATCAGAGAGAGGGCCAGACACTCCGTGATGTCTCCTAGGTGGTAGATGTAAACGCGGGACAGGCAGGAGTGGTAGGAGATGGTTTTGTCCCCGGCCAGCAGAACAGAGATCATGGTGGTACTGGCGCTGGTGGAGAACATGATGTCCACCAGAGCCAGGTTACAGATCAGCAGGTACATGGGGCGGTGCAGACGCCTGTCTGTGGAGATGACGCAGATGTTGGTGGTGGAGCCGAGGAGGGCCAGGCAGTAGGCCAGCAGGATCACAGTGCCCATCAGCTTGTGGTAGGGTAGGTGGTCGAAGCCCGTGATGGTGAACTCCACCACGTTCTGCCCTGAGAAGTTCACTAATGACATCCTCACACAAGGGAACCTCCCTTGACCCGTTAAAGCCGGAGCACAGTCATTATATGTGGATGCTATACCACAAGTTTTGCTCTAAGAAGTGTGCATAATTAAGGTGAAGTTCGGAAGCTGCACCCTATGGGATGCATGGCAGGGTGAGCCACGTGACAAATGATGATGGGCACGGAGAAAAAAAACAAAGAAAGTACATCAACATGTTTTCCAAAGTAGTTTTGTTGCAAAGTTATTCTTTCCTCTGTTTAGAAGAGAGCCATCTAGGCTGTTTACCAAACCTCTGGGTGTCTCGTATGCTAATTCAGATATTTAATCTAGTTGATTTTCATTGCCGAATCCAAACATGAGTAAAGATTACACTTAACTGTACAAAAAAACCTTTTTGGTTGTTCATTCCTTTAAAACTATTTCCTGTCAATATTACATCACATTTTTCAAAATTGTTTTGCAACATCAGTGATAGTTGAGTTCAGCAGGTCCCACCAGACCTAATTAAATGGTACACTTGTGTCTCGGGACGTCACCCACACACAAAAACACATTGGGCCCTATCTTGCATCCGGCGCAAGTGACTTAGTCACTGGCGCATGTGTCGTTGCTAGATTACAACTGGCGCAGAGCGTTCTATTCCCACCACCGCCACTCGCCGGTAAATTAGGGAATGATCTTGCGCCCCAAGGGGCGGTTCGGCGAAAGGAGTAGGCATGTTCTGGCGCAAACGATATTTTGAAGTTTCTGAATAGTTTTCCGGAAGTACCTGGTTTAAAGTCAGTGGCGCGTTGTTCAGATGCTATTTTAAGGGCGCATGCATACATGCGCATGCGATGCATACCGATTGCTTGTGCACCTCGCGCATACACTTTGCTTCTCTCATCTACACGGACAGAAGTTCCCATTTTTGCAAACCATACATAATTACAAGGAAAATAAAATATTACCACACAAGGAAAATCATTGTGGTCTCCATAAAGATAAAATAAATAGGCATAAATCTAGCGTACACATTTACCCAAATTATTCAAGCGAATTGTAGCAGGCGTAATGACGGATCAAATGTACCTGGTTGACCAATAGTAGCAAGAGACACATGTATACAAGGACACCTGTCAATGTGGGTTGTCCGTCAAGAATCAGGAACCACAATTCTGAAGACTGCGAAATAAATTCTGAGGACTGCGAAATCACCTTCTGTAAGTCCATTTAAAACCTTACTCTGCAACTTACCAGTTGAGTTGAGGTTGCTCATAATTGTTCTATTGCACAGTGGAATGGAATACGTCTTGGGACCGAGGATCAGACGCCGGGGGGAGAGGGTCTACCGGCCCAGACACACCTATCTCTCCCTGAGTGAGGAGGAATGCAGGCGTAAGCTACGCCTGACCCGTCAGGCTGTCACAGATATCTGCCATCACCTGGCAGATGAGCTGGGGACTGATGCACGCTGTCCCTATGCCCTCCCCGTTGCAGTGAAAGTTACAGCGGCACTGCATTTCTATGCATCTGGGTCGTTCCAGCATCCCCTTAGTTCTATTGGACGCATTTCACAATCGGCAATAAGTTCGGCTATACATGCAGTTACGTCAGGTCTAGTCCGACATGCTGGGGAATACATCAAATTCCCCGTTACACCTGACAGCCAGGAAAGAACAAAGCAGGAGTTTTGGACCAAGTATGGGTTCCCTGGCGTCCTTGGTGCTATAGACTGCACCCATGTGCAGCTATCCAAGTCATTTCCGATGCTAATTGTAGAATAAATCATGTCTTTGCTAATTACCCTGGCTCAAGACATGACTCTTTCATATTGGCAAACTCGACCATTCCTCCCATATTCGAGGGGAATCCTCCCTTGGATGGGTGGCTGTTAGGGGACAACGGCTATCCGTTGAAGACATGGCTCATGACCCCATTTCTTATGCCAGCAACAGTGCGCAAAATTGTATTCAACAGGAAACACACACAAACACGCAGTGTAATTGAACGTACATTCGGAATACTGAAAATGCGCTTCAGGTGTTTGGATAGGTCAGGTGGTACTTTACCGTATGGTCCTCAAAAAGTCGCAGCATTCTTTGTGGCATGTTGTGTTTTACACATATTGCCATGAATCATGGATGTGTCTATGACATTAATGAGGATAGATTAGAGGACTTAAGGAGACGTGATGCTGAACTGCATGTGCCGATGCCATTACGTCCAAATGCCCCAGCAGCAGCACGGGAGAGGAGAGCTCATCTGTCAGAGGAGCTGCATCGTATATAGTGAGATACGCAAACTAATGACATCTCCGCTCTATTGTTTAGCTACATTGTACAATTATTACCATCCATTCATAACCTTGTGATTCAGAGAAAGTGAGCCCAAATCATCTGAATGTCCTTGAGACATTTTTTATTCGAAAATACAAAACGAAAAATGAAAAGTTGCAAAGATTTGAAGGAGATTTAGCCGAAAAATAAATTATTTTCTCACTCCTCTGAACCTTTCTTGGCGTGCACCTGGCAAATCCGCCATCATAATAGCAATCCGCCATGGAACAAGCGCCGATCGCTCTTAAAGGGGATGCGAGAAAACGCTCTGATTGGTTCATTGCACGTTACGGCCAAACCACACCTACGGGTAATTAGGCTGCTTCAGACCAACCCTTTTGACACTTGCGCCGCGGCGCAAGCGTCATTTAGACGTCATTGCGCCGTAGAACCGCCCACAAAGCTACTTGCGCTTTGCGCTTCCCACTTGCGTTTCAGACCGTTAAAATAGGGCCCAGTAAGTTATGTTCATGTGGAGATGCTGGCTCAGGGGCCAGGTTGGGGTTCATCTGGCCTGGACACAAGGGTCAGCACCACTACTCTTGGGATGAGTGCCATGGGATATGTAGTAATCACAGGGAGTCAGGATCACTGTTGAACATCTCATCGAGAAGACAGGAATAAAGCCTAAAGTGAACTAGTGCCTGCAATGTTGTCCCAGTAATTTACTGGGAACCATGCGTCAGAGGGGCTTAGAGACACATATGTGTCCCAGGGAGCTAATGAGGCCTCTTATTAATTCACTGACAATAAGCTCATAACAGAGGGACTCGAGGGGAAACAGTGTTTTTGAAAAGATTTAGTTACACAGCTGATGTTTAACTGAGGATTTGATGCTCTGTGGCTTCAATTGTATCAGAGTAGGCCTTAGCTTGAAGACAAGGTCAGGGTCAGACTGGGACTGACCATCTGCCGGGGACTTTGAAACAGCCTTCAACACCATGAATACCATTCCTAAATACATAGGGTGTGTTCGAAACCACCTACTTGCTTCCTACTCTTACTAACTATGACGTCAAATTGAGTAAGCAGAACGTAGTAAGCGAGTTTTAGGTAAGCGAGTAGTATCCGAATGTCTTCTACTTCCGGAAAGATTTTGTGTAAGCATCGCTAGCTTACTAGACGTACTCAACTGCCCCAGAATGCACTGCGTCTATTCAAAAGAACAGTGGAAGCAATGGCGCTAAACGGGGAGCCGCAGCAGCAGAGCCCACAGCCATACCGATGTAATTGTTTAATAATTTTTTTTAACATATCACCGCAAATCATTAGGTTGAAGGTGTACTGTGACGTTAAATGTGACGTTTATATATTTATTTATAATATTTATTAACGGCGCCCGGCCGGTAGGTTATTGACACGTCATTTGATTCACGTCATCTGAGGTGGTTAAGTAAGAACGGTCTTCCGAACGTCGATTACTCAAAATAGATTACTCAATCATTATTTAAGGATTCGAGTAGTAAGCCAAGTATTTAGTAGGTAGTAAGTAGTAATTAGTAAGTCATTTCGAACACACCCATAGATACTTTCTTCAATTAAACAGCTCTAAAACAGAAGCCATCCTCATCGGCACACCACATCAGCTCCGCTCCTCCCACATCACCAATATCACTTTCTCTGGCCAAAACATCCCCCCTTCCACATCTGTCACCAACCTGGGTGTTAAAATGGACCAGCAACTGAACTATGACACCCACATCAATCAACTCCGCAAGACCGCATTCTACCACCTCAAAAACATTGCCAAACTCCGGCCTACACTCACCCTGGCAGATGCAGAGAGGCTTGCCCACGCCTTTGTCTCCTCCAGGTTGGATTACTGCAATGCACTCCTCATCGGGATCTCTGGCAAGAGCATCCAGAAGCTCCAGTACATACAAAACAGCGCTGCCAGGATCCTGATGAGGGTGCCCAACACATTACCCCCATCCTCAAATCCCTTAACTTGCTCCCTGTCACCTTCAGAATTGAATACACGGTCTCCCTCCTCACCCATCAGTGCATCCACGGACATGCCCCCCCCTACCTCCAGGAGCTCCTCGACCCCCAGACCACCTCACGCCTCCTTCGCTGTGCATCGGCACACACCCTCAGACCACCTAAGACCAAGCTCAACACCATGGGCGATCGGGCTTTCTCCGCTGCTGCCCAAGATTATGGAACGCCCTCCCTGACCACCTGAAGGCCCCACAGACTACAGCTGTTGTTAAACGAAACCTTAAGACGTATCTTTTTAATAAAGCCTTTTTATAATTTCTCTTTTACTGTATGTGTATTATATGTTATAATAACCCTTTTTCTTTCTTTTAAACTCTGTAGCACTTTGAATGCTACAAAGTTTAAAACAACAGAGTGGAGCTATAAATAAAATGCATAATTATTATTATTATCAAAGATTTACATATAAATTAAAGCGTAGGGTCACTGCTTCTACCTGGCCATTGTAATGCTGCATCCCTACAGATTGCTTACATAACTCTATACTGTATTACTGGACTGTAATGTTGTGGATTCCCTATCCCCCGTCTGTAAGGATTTTGGATCGCCATTCCATTGTTAGTAGTCTACAATGGGAAAGGTAATTAATTAAATGTGTAAGTTGATTGGATGATTTGCCAGAACATATCGAATTTAAAACACGTCCTTTCTAGAGCTGTTTGTCCGTTCTGCTCTACTGAAGAAACATGGCAGGCTTGAAATGGATCTGCATGCGAACATTATCTTGCATTTCTGGCAAGTTCTACTTACTGCACCTATAACTCTATTTCTCTTCAACAATACACTTACTAAAGTTGAAAATGTTGCGAAACATCAGTCAAGTGGAGGTCTCCCAAGACCTAATTAGAGCAGTGTAATCTCCTGGCGCACTGTTGTCTCCGGTGACGCCTGGCACGACTCAAAAACAAAAACATGTGTTGATGGTAATGACGGATCAATTAAATGTTTCATTTTATCACATTCATGTGTTGCATCATTCCTTCACGAGGACAATGATAAGGAAGTTAACTTTCTTCCATTTTCTATCTTGTTCTAAATTAATATATGCAAAGTTTGTATCATTTAACTTTCCTCTCCTCAAAGTGACACGCATTCGACTCATAAATGTTTACATGCGTGTGGTGTAACTGTAGAATTACATAACTACAAAACAATTAAGATTACAAAAATAGACATTTCGACCGCTTTAGTTTATATGAAGGGTAAATTAAATCCCTGAAAAACAACAAAGCCATTGCACCCCATTAAAATGATAAGCATCAGTATCAAGTATAAAACATTAATTTCACATTTGATCACCATTAATATCTTCACTGTCATTCTGCATGGTTCGGTGCCACATCATCAACTTGTGGCTAATTGAAAGAATGTTAAAGAAAATATTTGTGATACTGATACTTCTCTTTAGTACAGGAATTGGAGAGGTGTTCTGATGCTGTTATTACAAACTATCAGGCTTATCATTACTGCAAACCCAGTTTGGCCTTCTGACCCCTTATAGCTCGCAGGTTTAGGATCACATCCTACCTGCTGTTCCTTTCCTCAGAGACAGATGTCTGTCTCTAGAGGAGTCTGAACACCTGTCATAGGCCCTGGGACCTATTACTAATGAAATTACGATTAATTTACAGACAATAAGCTGATAATAGAGGGTCCCAATGGAAAACAATAGTTTGGAGAAGAGATCCAGTTCCACAGCTGAAGATGACATTCAGACGATACTCATACTGACAAGTAAGGCATCATCCTCTGGAATGCTCAGACTCGCCAATCAATTAAGTGGTCAACAGCAACAAGAATGAAAGACTGAAAGACTCATCCATGAGTCACACAATGTTGACAGACAAGGGAAAGGAAAGAGAGATATGAAGAAAAAGGAAGGGAGACATGTTGGTTTCTTTTAAGGGTTATTATTGTTGCATGAATTGATTGTTTCTACTGATAAGACAGTGTGGAAATCCTTTACTCTTATGTCATTTTACCCTGAGGTAAATGCAGTTGTTCATTGTAATAAATGTTAAAATAGTGATCTGTTTTGTTGGTATTACATCATAGACGATACAAAATGTTATCCATTCAAATATGCATTTCTAGTTGATGATGATAAAAAGTAGAGAGAAAAGTTATCTTTAACTCTTTCTTGTCAACATTACATCACTATACCGTATTGAAATTTTTGCAACAACAGTGGAGTTAAGTGAGCCGGTCTCGCCAGACCTAATTACCTACATTGTTGTCCCTGGGGTTGACATCCAAAAACAAAAACACACGTTACGTGATGAATGAAACGTCTTACTTTTTATTTGTGGATTATAAATTCCCTTAATGTTGGTCCCTTGATTATCATAAAGACAATTAAAATTAAATTGTATTGCATCATCTACGTTACATTTTTCAGGGTTTGATTTAATTTAAATTGATTCTACCGGTAATTGGGATACAAAAGTTAAGAACACAACTATTGATACATTTGTAAAGCCTATGAAACTTATTGAGTTTTCTACCTGTTAATATTGTTACATGCTTATGGTGAAACTCTACCCAATTCAATGGTAGGTTAAATGGTAAATAGAGTTGGGTCACGATTCGGGGTTGGTTCTCATGACCTCATTACCCCAAGTGTTTGGTAACGTAATTTTTAAGACTACTGTCATTAAAAACGTGTTGCACTTGCAATACAGCGTTATCTACAGAGAAGATATCATTTTGAAAATGAAAAGATCATGTATGAAAACCCCTTTGTGATTATTAGGGCATGTTGATTAAAGACACGTTCCCTATAATCAGAAGTATTCCAAGGGGTGAACCATTGTCACTGTAAAATAATAAGGCAATTCAGATTTTTTATCTTTTTTTCCAGGCTACAAAAAACTACTCTTTAAAACGGCTAATTTATTTTTTGTGATACCATGGTTAGGGTTAACTACATTTTAGTTTCAAGATCTCTATTCCATCAGTCTAATTAAAATGTTGCTTTTGGAATTTGCTGGTCAAGTAAAGTCAGGTATTTTACCACCAGGGGTCAGTGTGATGAGCCCTTTCAAAATTCGCCATGTCCTGTGACTTTGCGACATCATACTATTGAGTGTCCACACAGTTGATTGATGGATAGATAAGTCTACCAGTTGTTACAGGTATTCTCGTAGACTTTTCTGTCCATCATTCATCCATCACACTTATGATGTCACTTGAGTATATTTTGAAATGGCTTTCAAGGGTCATAAAAAGCCCCTTTTACAAGGAGATTCCTTATTGTAGCAGGCATGAATGCTCTCGGTATGTTGATATAATTTCAACAACAACAAATGATTCTTAAATAAATTGTGTGTACCCTAGCTTCAAATCTTTCAAAAAAAAATCTTTAAGAATTGTCAGAAATATACTTTTTTATCATTTTGAAAACTATGATACTGTATTCTCATTTATTTGAGCTCTTTTTAGATATTGATTTCATTAAATGCAACAGTAACAACCATTGTTTTAATAGAAGGCTAACATGATGTCCCAGAACGATTATTTATATACGACCTATTTCAATGTAACACCGTCAGTCCTTCATTCTCATATGTCCCCCTGTAACTTCAAGTTTACCGGCGTTGTTGTGATATCGAGGCGTATCTGAAAGGCTTTTGAGGAATCTACGATCGATAGATTCCTCGAGTTGACGATAGCAGAAGGTATGGTTCAGCGTCGGCAGCGAAATATTCGTACGTTTCAGACATTTCACTTGCATGCCGCTGTTGTGCATGTGTTAGTGATCTAATTTGACTGCTTTTATTCATCTATTTGGGTTACCACAATATAATGTGTCAGTTCAATAATTAGAACGATAATAATAACAATGCAAATAGGGACGGTTGATGTCGACATTTATATAAAAAAAGAACAACTGTTTTTTACGTCCAATATGGTTAACTTAGATGAGATCCGACTGTAAGAGTGCATTACAGACTTTCATAATAATTATTCTGAAAAGGGGATTGACTTTTTGATCCTTACTTCTCAAATGTATGTTATTCATTGAATATTTTGACATTAAATGATTTGATCTTATCTTAATTGAGCTTTTTATTTTATTTACTCCTTCCAGTATGTCCACCACATCACCACCGCACAACCGCAGCCGAAGTGAGGATGAGGACGACCCAATCGACCGCATGATCTCACGCACTGGTTGTGGCGAGCTTCACTATGCTGTCCAGGAATGCATGGCGGAGCACCAGGACTGGCGCAAGTGCCAAAGTCAAGTCCAGAAGTTCAAAGACTGCATGACAAGCTTTCAAAACTCAAGGAAAGAACAGCTCAATAAGCATCAGCCCGACTCCGCCAAGTCAGCACATAACTGAACATTAACCATGTGCCTAATTAATGCAAATTATGTAAATTAATCTAGTGTCTGTTGTAAATTCATGTTTTTTCATAAATATAATGTTTTCCCGTGGATCTGTTCTGAATTCAGTTATTTAAAGCTGTTCTGTGTGTGTGTGTGTGTGTGTGTGTGTGTGTGTGTGTGTGTGTGTGTGTGTGTGTGTGTGGCCACACACGGCCACGTCTCCTACCCAGGGTATCTGCAGGTCAAATTTAAGACCTTTTTAAGACCTTTTTAATACCACCTTGAATGAAATTTAAGACCTTAAACCCGCGATGGCGGGGGGGGATCCCGCTGTATTACAACCCAAGCATAGCATGTGTGTCACTCAATGAGACTCATTCAATTTTACTTTCTGTCTGTTTATTGAACATAAAGTGATACTCCAGGGCTCCGGACTAACTTTTTCCTTGGGTGCACTGGTGCGCCTAAATTTTTAATTTGGGTGCACCAGCACGTATTTATGGTGCACCCAAGTTGTAAGTTGTTGAGAGGGGGGTGACAGCGTCTGGGCCCCCGGGCAGCTGCACCGGTTGCACCGTCGATATTTACGCCACTTCACTTATTAATAATATTTTCACCATTAAATAAATGCCTTCATTAAGACCTGGGGGGTATACCACGAACCTCGTTGAACATACCCAGGCTTTCTTGGGAAAACCTGGCTCGACAGAGCCGCAACTCGCAATCACAGTTAAATGGTACCACAACGCTCACTTTAGATTCAATTAGTTGAACCAGGTTTTCCGCTTTAGGTTCAATGCGCGTTCACATAAAAGGGGCGTTTCTCGCGTCATTTGAATCACCCTTATGCAAAATAAATCGCGCAAGAGCGTTGTATTTCATCCAAGGCGAGCAATGTATTATTATGAACTCCTACAAGGAATTCAAAGTTCAAATCACAGCCAAGGGGAACACGGTTGCCCATAATATGGCTAGGGTGGCGTGCTGGCAAAAATAGGCAACCGTGTTAATTCGTAAGTGAAAAGATTCTGCATATTGTCTACAAAATATTATGTATCATCATCCCTTTTACCCCCATATATGTGGGGCCCCATGAATTGCGAGCCCAAGTACCGGGAATGCACTCGATCTCCGACCCAATATCGGACGTGCACGTCAAGTTGCTTGCTTTTAGTGGCGTGGTTCAACGTCTCAAATATCAAAACAAAATCAGCCTTGTTGACGCTGCAGATTCGCTCGTTTCGGATGAAAGGCGCTGGTCCGAAGCAAGTTATATACGCCGTTTTGTCCCTTCCAGCCATAAAGGTGCTCGCGATTTGAGAGTCAGGGAACATCAAACCGAAGAGATCTCCTATCCCCTCATTCGAGTTGTATGACTGGTGCTTGACCACTGTGTTTAGAATCCACAACACCTCCGCTTTCAGTGTTGGTGTCGCACCAAATGCTACCCTCAGGTCAGTGCTAGCAGCGCGGACCGTCTGCGGCGGTGGGGCCGGGGCAGAGATGCAAAACGTAGAAATGGCTGGGGTCTGTGTGTGGTTCCTGGCAGAGGTTTTATGTTTTTGGCTCTGCATATGGCTGACGACAGCCTTAATCCCCATGGTGCCGAGCTTGAATGTAGGCTACTTTTGCACGGAATGCATCTGGCCTGTTCTGGGTTGGCAACGGACGCTAGCCAACCTCGGAAACGGACGTCTTCCAGCCAACTGACGTTGAACTTGCATTTACCCATTGTTGCAGACTAGCTAGCAAGCGCGCAGACATCCGTTTATATATGCAGCTAGCAAGAAAGTAGCCCCTCGTACATCTCCTTCCCGAAAAGTCCCGCGAGAAAAATAAAAATGTAATTACCCTGCCCCGACAAATTTAAGACCTCCGAGTTATACATTTAAGACCAGCATATGACATTTTAGACGAATTTAAGACTTTTTAAGGCCTTAAATTTAGAAAAATGAATTTAAGACTTTTTAAGACTTTTAAGACCTCCGCGGACACCCTGCCTACCCCCCCCCCCCGTCAACAATTCAGCGCAGGGGGCTGGTAGGGGGAATTCGGGGGGCCCATCAGTACCTCTTGTATACAGGGCCCAGGATTTGGTGCAACGGCCCTGTGTGTGTGTGTGTGTGTCTGAGACAGTACATTGTCATCATCAGCAGATACAGCCTCAGGAGCAGACAGGAGGGGGGCCCGGGCTCCGGCCCCTGTACCCTCATTGGCTAAGGTTCTCCTCTGGCCTCGGCACACTTTATCAGTAATCATTATAACAGGGGGGTCGTTGTCCTCACACTACCCCCCCACGGTGTCCATGCATGGCCCTGCTCAGGAGGGCTTCCGATGGGCATCCCGCTCTAAAGAGTTCTGATGTCTGAGCCAAGGCCCTGTTCCATCCATGCATTGGCTGGGTGGAAAAACCCTTTCACCCAGGAAACGGGAGTTCATTTAGATATTATTTAGAACTTGGTTAGGTCCAAGCAAAGACTTGGTGAGGTTAAGGTTGTGGTGGATGAATGGTTCAGGCATCACAACTATTTGGTTAGGTTCAGCAACAAATACTTTTTCAAAACTAAATTTTCTCACAACCTTCATAACTACTGCAAATGGAAGACATTGTAGTTAATTGGTTGAAGACTGCAGAACACGAAAACCTAAGACCATCAGAGGCAGAGTAGGACGGGTCATGCCTAAATTGATTTTGTTAAGACTTGTGCCTAAGATAAGGATAGTGTGTGTAACAACTTTTGATACACAAATAAACATCAACACGTTACAAGTATTTCATTCATTTATTTGTATTTTGCACAATATTACTTTCACAGAATATGTACCATCCTGTTTTAAATGTAAACAAAACACATTGAATTTGCAAAATCGTATCAACCCAGAACCAAGTAAAGAACCCTATTCATGAACACCTCCGCCAATGATATATCTATGCCTGCATATGCAAAATGCATGAATATTAAAGCTGGCACATGGATAGAGTTCATAAAGTGACATGAAGCTAAAACATGAAGGTACGGTTAGAAAATATGACAATTAAACAATATCCTTTTGGATCATCAACCTGTTCATTTGCAGGGTCCATATATTTGTATTCATAAAGTATGCTGATGTTGATTCATGGAAAGATTACAGATGTAATGGAGGTATCTTGATATTCATCTCTGGAACGCATAGAACAGTGAGCATGGTATTGCTGTCAAAATTTGAATGACACACCATGTTTAGCATAAGAATAGACTGCATCATTTTAAATCATATTTAAACTTTTGGTCACATCGTACAACAATACAATGGATTTAATTCTCAAAATGAAATGGGTTGAGGAAGTGTCTTCAGTTACAAAATAAAAAATCACTGAGAACACAATTCTTAGTGTTTGTTGCCAAAATCAAAAACCTGATTATTGTTCTGATTACGGTGAAAAATGCTTTGCCAAACAAAACAATTCCCTCAGATGGTAGTGATATATATAACCTGGAACAATTAATATTGTCGAAGTCGATAACATAACCCAAACATTTAACAATGAACCAATCTAAGATTTGACACCACAACACAATATCTTATATTTAACATCACATATGGATAATCAATTTGACAGCAATTTTTGAATGCTTCAATTTTGCGAGCACCCTTTTCAGAGATTGTTTGATTTCCTGAGTCTGCAGAACATAAATTAGTGGGTTCAACGCTGGAGGTAGGACAGCTGCAAGAGAAAGACTAATGATCCTTGCATTGCGAGGCATTTGAGTGTCAAATGTGAAAGTGAATGGCCAAAGTGGCCAAAGTGGTGCCAATGCACGTGTAACTGATCAAGACAAACATCAATGGAACCCAAAGAATGAAAGCTGGTAACACTTTGGCAATAATGAAATTAGGCCGATTGTCATTGCAGGCGAGTCGAAAGAGCGGCCCATGGTCACAGAAATAGCTGTTGATAACAACAGACCTGCAGTAGGACAGCCGTGTTAGAAACCCTACAAGTACGAAGGTGACAAGTATGGCGATAATCCAGCAAGTTGCCACCAGTGAGAACATGGTCTTCAGATTCACAATGATACGATAACGGAATGGAAAGGCGATCGCTATTAGCCTGTCAAAGGAGAGTAAAGCCAGATTGAGAGACTGCATGAGGAGGTTCAAGCAATAAAAAAACAAATAGGTTAAGCAGTGGCTGTACGAGATGTACTTGTTGTTGAACCAGAACGTGTCGATAACCTTGGGCACCAGGGCAGAGTTGCCAAGCACATCTACAAACGCCAAGTTAAACACAGCAATATACTTTGGAGTCTTGAGACTCTGGTCAAAGCATATCAAGGCCATCACTACGGTGTTTTCCACCACTGACATGATGTATAGCACCAGTAAAAATAAATAGTAGTAGTTAACATGAGGGATGCCTGAAAAGCCACTTATAATAAAGTAGGCTGGTGTCACAATAGTCACGTTAGAGTCCATTGTTTGATGTCCAAAGGATGTTAGAGAGCTTGACCAGCTCCTCTCTCTATGCATGTATGTATTCAATCTGTCTCTTTCTCTCCCTCTCCCTCTGTTCAGGGTGATGGGTGGGGCAGCTTTATGGCTCAGCCTGACAGTACATTGTCGTCATCCCCAGATACAGCCTCAGGAGCAGACAGGAGGGGGCCCTCAGGGGCCCTGGCTCCTCCCCGGCTGCCCCTATGCTCTAATGGCTAAAGCTCTCCTCTTTCCCAGGAAAACACCATTAAAACCGTTTTTACTTTTTCATAATAGCTTTTCAATTGTTAATGCAGCCGATTATTTTGTACAGTACCATTGTAAACTATCCAATTGAACTGAATCATTATATTACTTCATATAAGAGAGAGCACATCACACCAGTCCTGGCTCAGCTGCACTGGCTCCCTGTCAAATTCAGAATTGATTTTAAGATTTTACTCTTTTTTTTTAAAGCTCTTAATGGCTCAGCCCCCCCTTATATTACTGAAATGCTTTCTCCACCCTCCACCTCTAGGTTGACCCGGTCATCCACAAAACAGCTCCTATCCGTCCCCCGTACACGTCTTAAAACGAAAGGTGACCGGGCATTCTCTGTTGCTGGGCCAAACCTATGGAATCCCCTTCCACCCCACATCAAGTCCTCTACCACCCTTGCCAGTTTTAAGTCTAATTTAAAGACATACCTTTTCACTCTTGCTTTTAACAACCCTTAACATCCTTAACCTTGTTCTTACTATTTTTATTGCTCTCTTTCTACTTATTTTCTACTTATTTTATCCAATTCTTTTTTAGTCAAGACCTGTGTGTCCCTGGGCCCCTTTCAACAACTGTCTTGCCCAACCCTGACTTCTGCAAATGTAAAGCGCTTTGGGTCAACTCCTGTTGTTTTTAAATGTGCTATATAAATAAAAGTGACTTGACTTGACATCCATGCTTATAACCGGGTGGTTGTTGCCCTCGAATTTCCCCCATTATGTCTGTGCAGAGCCCTGCTCAGGAGAGATTCTCATGGGCATCCCACCCTAAAGAGATCTGATGTCCGAGCCAAGGCCCTGTTCCATCCATGCATCTGCTGGATGGATGAACCATTTCACCAAGGAGACCGAAGTTCATGTCACATATTCATTTGAGACTTATGGTACTAAATATTTGTATTTTTTTTATTATTTACCTATGAGTTCAAACAACACAACACTTCGGTAAGGTTTAGGTCGCTGTGGAGGGATGGTTCAGGCAACACAAAGGTAGGTTTTAGGAAACAACCACTTTTTACCGCAACAACCTTTTTCCTCACCCTTGACAAAACCTAAGACAATAAGAGGCAGAGTAGGGCTTGCCTTCGCTAACCCAGGAGAAAATCTAAATTGATTGAGATTATTCCTGATGAGGGATAGGATGTGGCTAGTATTAGTTTCAATGCTTTGAATGCGTTTGTTTTTATTCATATTGTCTTGGCATCCCTAAGCAGCAGGAATTCAAGGCAATTGTATATTTAGAAGACTTTTTCCATATAAATCCATGTACCTTACTCTTGTATTTTAGTGTCAAATAACTTTGTCCCAGACATTTGAGCACTGCAGGTTTTAACAGTATTAATTATATCCTGGGCTTGGGCTATCTTTGCCAAATATGCGCTAATGCCCATGTAAGCGATCAAGATAAACAGCAATGGAACCCGAAGAATAACAGTTGTAAACAAGTTGGCAAGTGTATTATCAGCCTGAATGTTATTGCATGCAATTTGACAAAGCAGTCCATGGACACATAAATGGCTGATATCGACATCGATGATGAGCTCATTTAAGATCTGATTTTAACTTTTTGTCATATAGATCACACAAAAATAATGCATTTATTTCTCAGAATTAAATTGGCTTAGAGTTATTATTCTTCAGTTCCAGAAGAAAAAGGTTTTATTACCAAAAATTCACTGATTACTATTACAAATGTTTTGCCTAACAAAAACTGTACGCTTCAACACAATGTCTGAAATGAAATATCACATTGATGTTCTACTTCAATGCAATTTTTGATTGCTTCATTTTGTTCAACATCTTTTTCAGAGACAGTTTGATTTCCTTAGTCTGTAGAACATAAATCAGTGGGTTAAACGCTGGAGGTATGACTGCTGCAAGAGAAAGACAAATTATCCCTGCATTGCGAGGCATTTTAGCGGCAACATTAAAAGTGACTAGAATAGGTAAGTAAAAAATAATTACCAACATTATATGGGCACTGCATGTTTTAAAAGCCTTCATCCTATCTTGTCCTCCAGCTATTTTAGCCAAAGCTGCACCAATGCACATGTAAGATATCAAGATAAAGAGCAATGGAGCCCAAATAATAAAAACTGGTATCACTGTGGAAATGATATCATTGGGCCGATAGTCATTGCAGGCAAGTTCATAGAGCGGCCCATAGTCACAGAAATAGCTGTTGATAACAACAGACCTGCAGAAGGACAGCCGGATAAGAAATCCTACAGCTACTAACATGTCAAATATGGAGATAATCCAGCAAGCAGCTACCAGTGAGAACATGGTCTTCAGATTCACAATGATCTGATAACGTAATGGAAAGGTGATCGCTATTAGCCTGTCAAAGGAGAGTAAAGCCAGATTAAGAGACTGCATGGTGAGGAGCACATAATAAAAAAACGAATAGGTTAAGCAGTTGCTGTACGAGATGTACTTGTGGTCGAACCAGAAGGTGTCGATAACCTTTGGCACCAGTGCGGAGCTGCCGACCACGTCTACAAACACCAAGTTAAACACAGCAATATACTTTGGAGTCTTGAGACTCTGGTCGAAGCAGATCAAGGCCATCACTATCCCGTTTTCCACCACTGACATGATGTAGAGCACCAGTAAAAATAAATAGTAGTAGTTAACATGAGGGATGCCTGAAAGACCCATGATAATGAAGTATGCTGGGCTCACAATAGTCATGTTAGAGTCCATTTTTTGATATCCAAGTGATGTTAGAGCTTGACAATAGCTCCTCTCTCTTTATGTGTTTATGTCTCTCCCTCTCCCTCTGTTCAGGGTGATGTGTGGGGCAGCTTTATGTCTCACCCTGACAGTACATTGTCATCATCACCAGATAAAGCAGACAGGAGGGGGCCCTTAGGGGCCCGGGCTCCTGCCCCTTTGCCCTCATTGGCTAAGGCTTTCCTCTGGCCCAGGAAAACACCATTAAAACCGTTTTTTCTTTTTCATAAAAGTTTTTCAATTGTTATTTTTACTTCGGCCGATCATTTTGTTTATATCAGTACCATTGTAAATACATCCAATTGAACTGAATCATCATATTACTTCCATGCTTATAACCGGGTGGTTGTTGTCCTCGTATTTCCCCCCATTATGTCTGTGCACAGCCCTGCTCAGGAGATTCCCATGGGCATCCTACTCTAAAGAGATCTGATGTCTGAGCCAAGGCCCTGTTCCATCCATGCATCTGCTGGATGGAAAAAACTCATTCATTTCACATTTTCATTCTAGACTTAGTGTACTTAATATTTGCATTTTTTTTTTTTTTATTGACCAATTAGTTCAAGCAACACAACACTTCGGTAAGGTTTAGGTCGTTGTGGATGAATGGTTTAGGCAACACAACTACTTGGTAGGTTTTAGGAAACCACTACTTTTTACCTTAACAACCTTTTTCCTCAGCCTCAACAAAACCTAAGACAATAAGAGGCAGAGTAGGGTTGGTCATGCCTTCGTCATCCGGGGAGAAAATCTAAATTGATTCTGTTAAGAAAGACTATTGTGCCTAAGATAAGGATAATGTCTGCACTCTGCACCAACTTCCAATATAGTATACGTTAACACAATGCAACTGTTTTTCACTTAACTACAATAATTTGTGTTTTTGCAAAGTATCAGAATCATGTATCAACCTGTTTCAAATCTAAACAATACACATTGGATACGCAAAATCAATCGAAAACAGGGCCAAGCAAATGAAAACCTCTGCCAATGTAATGATATGTCTAAGCAGGCAACTGCAAATGCATGAATATTAAGGGTGGCACATGGATAGAGTTCATAAAGTGATTTGAAGCTCAAACAGTCATCACATGAAGGTACAGTTAGATAAGATGACAATTAAACCATTTCCTTTTAGATCATCTACCTGTTCATTTGCAGGATTAACATATTTGTATTTATAAAGAATACAGATTTATTTCAGGGAAAGATATGTTATCGATAATGATGTATTATCTTATTTATTATCTTATATAATTGAGATCTCAACTCATCTTGTGTAACTTGATCGTATTTATTATTTGATGTTTAGTAGTTAGCAGCATGCACCTTTTAACGTTGGTATGCATACCGTCAATGAACTAATGAGGAAGTAGATGTCCCGGATACAATGTTTTTTCTCATGTAACAAATAGCATGGTGTTGCGGTAGAAGTTTGAATGACTTTAATGATGAGCTCACGCCGTGTTCAGCATAACAATAGGCATTTAAGATCATATTTAAACGGTTTTGTCACGTAAATCAGGGGTTCTCAACCACCGGGCCGTGGAGCATAGGCCGCAGAGATTTAGAAATGAACCTTCCAAAAGTAAAAATATGTTATATGCTTATTGCATACTGTTAACAGACGATGAACAAGCTCATCCTTACGTTTTTATTGACTTGAAACGTACACAGTATATCACAGCCATGTTGTTAGAATGTGACAATGTTACTGTCTATTAAAAATGTGCATATGGGTAAGGCAGGCATATAATGGTTTGTGCCTGGTAGCTGCATCAGAGACTCTTACTGGTGGGTCGGGCATCTGTATCACAAATAAGTGTTTTTTAATACTGAAAAACAACGATGACAGAGGTTTTCCATAACAATTAAAATACCCTCAGGAAGTAGCGATAATTTAACTAAAATAAACGTAATAAAATTAATTTTGAAGAAGTTGATAACATTAACATACTTCTATATATATTACATCTTCAAGCAAAACATTTAACAATGAACAAATCAACGATGTACCCTGCAAAACTTTATCTTAATTTAAATATCCCTTTTGATATTCTATTACACAGCAATTCTTGATTGCCTAATTCTTTTGAAAACCTTTTTTAGGGACTTTTTGATTTCCTGAGTCTGTAAAACATAAATGAGTGGGTTCAACGCTGGAGGTAGGACAGCAGCAAGAGACATGTTAATGATCCGTGTATTGCGAGACATTTTAGCCTCAAAAGAGAAGGTGACTAAAATAGGTAAGTAATAAATAGTCACCAACATTATATGAGCACTGCATGTTTTAAAAGCCTTCATTCTATCCTTGGCTTTGGCTATTTTGGCCAAAGCTGCGCCAATGCACATGTAAGTGATCAAGATAAACAGCAATGGAACCCAAAGAATAACAGTTGTTAACAATATGGCAAATATAACATTAGGCTGATTGTCATTGCAGGCTAGTTTATAAAGTGGCCCATGGTCACAGAAATAGCTGTTGATAACAACAGACCTGCAGTAGGACAGCCGTGTTAGGAGCCCTACAGCTATCAGGTTCCCAAGAATGGAAAAAATCCAGAGAGAGGCCACCAGTGAGAACATGTTCTTCAGACTCACAATGATCTGATAACGCAATGGAAAGGTGATCGCCACTAACCTGTCGAAAGAGAGTACAACCAGATTAAGAGACTGCATGGTGAGGGTCAAGAAATTAAAAAACTCATAGGTTAAGCAGTTGCTGTACGAGATGTACTTGTTGTTGAACCAGAACGTGTCGATAACCTTGGGCACCAGGGCAGAGTTTCCGAGCACGTCTACAAACGCCAAGTTAAACACAGCAATATACTTTGGAGTCTTGAGACTCTGGTCTAAGCAGATCAAGGCCATCACTATCCCGTTTTCGGCCACTGACATGATGTAGAGCACCAGTAAAAAGAAATAGTAGTAGTTAATATAAGGGATGCCTGAAAAGCCCATGATAATGAAGTATGCTGGTCTCACAATAGTCATGTTAGAGTCCATGGTTTGATTGATGTTAGAGAGCTTGACAATAGCTCCTCTCTCTTTATGTGTTTGTGTCTCTGTGTCTCTCCCTCTCCCTCTGTTCAGGGTGATGTGTGGGGCAGCTTTATGGCTCAGCCTGACAGTACATTGTCGTCATCCCCAGATACAGCCTCAGGAGCAGACAGGAGGGGGCCCTCAGGAGCCCGGGCTCCTGCCCCTTTGCCCTCATTGGCTAAAGTTCTCCTCTGGCCCAAAATAACCTCCTAAAGACCTTTGTCCTTTTTGGGCTTTTTCTTTTCCATAATAGTAATTTTGTTGTATTTTTTACTACTTCTTATTTAGTTGAACTATAAATATCATTGTAAATATCAGATCCAAGTTCATCGGTTATCATTATAACCACGGGGTGTTTGTTCTCGTACTGCCCCCCAAAATGTCAGTGACGGCCCTGCTCAGGAGGGAATGGGTATCCCACTCAAAAGGCCCTATTTCATCCATGCATTCATTAGATGTGGGGGCAATGGGGCAGTGATAGTTGAATTCTGTGGGTCAGGGTTTTTCAGGCACTGGAATTGATGTTAACGATAATTAACGATATTCCAGAGGGTTGATGTTGTGGTAGGCTTTTAGGATTAGCAGAAGAGCCTGTGAAGAATGGGTAAGAGTTTCAACCCGCAGGTTTTCCGCACCCTTTGGTGGATGTCGTCAGGCCTTTCATAGTTAACACTGGCTAATCTGGTGCCCTAAATTCTCGAATGAGAGAGGGGCCGGTTGGTTGGAATCTGGTGAAGGGAGGGCTCTTGGCGCTTTGACGCACTTGTCTAATAAGTCCTGAGTATCTAAACGATTTCAGAGATTTAGTCAAGGAAAAAAGGGATTGTTCGGGTATAATTGGTTTCATATTCACTGATCATTCCTGATGAGGAATATGCTGTGCCTAGAAATAGTTTCATGGCTTTGAATGTTTTTTTTTATTCAAATTGTCTTGGCAGCCCAGGAACTCAATGCAATTGTGTTTTCAGAAGACTTTTTCCATATAAAACCATGTACAACCATTTTAGTGTCAAATAGCTTTGTCCCAGACATTTGTGATTTAAAGGGGTCACTGATGTAATCTATGGAACATTTAGTGTTCACCATTAAATTTTGTATTGTCAACTAATTTCATAAACACAAGCGACATTCTTCGTGCCATTGTTCAAAATGGGCAGGTGAATGCAATACTGAACAATTTGTCAAACAAAAAAAGGCCAAAGTGCATCATGAGGTTGAATATGTTGCTGCACGTTGTGACACCACTTTCAGCCACACCCATAGTCCAAATTAAGCCTTCTCTGTATCAATCTACAACTGAGCAAATGCACCAAAATGTGCAAGGCATCATTTGAGTTAATGTGTGAATGGATCTATTAAGAAGTCTATTGACTAAGCAATCAAACTCTTTGCTCGGCAACCTTCAATTCAATTCAATTCAAAGTGTTTATTGTCATATGCACAAAAGAGATATTCTCAGTTGTACAATGAAATTCAATGGCGAGGCCAATTTTTCTGCGATAGAAATAACAGTTAATGGTGTAAAGTATATTTGATTATCCTATAAAAGTGGGTTTATAATGTTACTCACTAACTGGGGTAGTTCATTGCGTTTATTCTTCGAGATTTATTTATCTTTTCAGAAAGACTTTAAGCCTTACATAAGATTAGGATAGACAATAGATATTGTGTGTACAAACATCCGACAATAGACTATACACAGTAACGCATAACTATTTTCATTTAAAATAATAACAGACCTCTATATTTCACTTTGTTTACACCTTACTACAGCCTCTTGGTTATTTTCAAATAGTTTGAACACAATGTTTTACAAACAGAATCATGTTCCAGCCTGATTTAATTTAAACAAGAGGTATTCAATGTGCAAAATGTAATGATGTTGAATGAATAATTTGGGCATTTCTGTAAGAGTTTCTGTATAGATCCATGCGATGTTCGTGCATTTCAGAAGCAGCAGTTCTTCTCAACCATGGCAGAGAAACGAGTCTTTACTCGTTGTGGAAGTACCAGAGACGTCTTTATGAATCATAATATCTATCCAAGGCGCACTTAACTTTTGGCCGAGATATTAGATATTATATTATTATCATTATTATAAAATTATATTATATAGATATAGAATTCCGGGAGTCCGCAAACGGCAACAGTACCTTCTCCTCCATGCTGTGGTTCACTCTGACAGCTAATTTGCAGTACAGCTAGACACCAGAAACAGAGGGGACTAGTGGTAGGCGAGATTTGTTTTTCCTAAAAGCATTTTCCAGTAAACAGCTTCGAAAACCTGTGTTCTGGAACTCATACTATGTTTACTTGTTGGAAAACACCATAATTTGTCTCCTTTAATGGCAGATTATGATTGTTTAATTCTTGTGAACATTTCTTTGAGAGACTGTTTAATTTCCTGTCTGTAAAAGAGTGTGTAAAACGTAAATAAGTTGGTACAACGCTGTAGGTAGAACAGCAGCAAGAGACATTAATTATGCTAACATTTGTTGGGATTTTAGCATGTAATGTGAAAGCGATTAGAATAGGTTAGTAACAAATGGCCACCAACATAATTTGAGCACTGCCGTTTCTAAAAGTCTTAATTCTATCCGGGGTTTAGGCTATCTTAGCCAAAGCTGTGGCAATGCACATGTAAGTGATCAAGATAAACAGCAATGGAAAACGAAGAATAACAGTTGTAAACAAGTTGGCAAGTGTATTATCAGCCTGAATGTTATTACATGCAATTTGACAAAGCAGCCCATAGACACATGAATAGCTGATAACAACAAAAATGATGAGCTCATTTAAGATCCCCATTTTAACTTTTTGTCACACAGATCACACAAAAATACAATGCATTAATTTCTCAGAATTAAATGGGTTAAGAGTTATTATTCTTCAGTTACAAAATAAAAAGATTTGTGCTGACTATTACAAATGTTTTGCCTAACAAAAAATTTACACTTCAACACAATATCTGAAATTAAATATCACATATTGATATTCTACTTCACTGCAATTTTTGATTGCTTCATTCTTTTGAACACCTTTTTCAGAGAAAGTTTGATTTCCTGAGTCTGTAGAACATAAATAAGTGGGTTAAACGCTGGAGGTATGACTGCTGCAAGAGAAAGACAAATTATCCTTGCATTGCGAGGCATTTTAGCGGCAACACTAAAAGTGACCAGAATAGGTAAATAATAAATAATCACCAACATTATATGGGCACTGCATGTTTTAAAAGCCTTCATCCTATCCTGTCCTCCAGATATTTTAGCCAAAGCTGCACCAATGCACATGTAAGATATCAAGATAAAGAGCAATGGAGCCCAAATAATTAAAACTGGTAACACTATGGAAATGATATGATTGGGCCGATAGTCATTGCAGGCAAGTCGATAGAGCGGCCCATGGTCACAGAAATAGCTGTTGATAACAACAGACCTGCAGTAGGACAGTCGTGTTAGAAGCCCTACAGCTATCAAGTTGACAAGGATGGCAATAATCCAGCAAGCAGCTACCAGTGAGAACATGGTCTTCAGACTCACAATGATCTGATAACGCAATGGAAAGGTGATCGCCACTAGCCTGTCGAAGGAGAGTACAACCAGATTAAGAGACTGCATGGTGAGAGTCAAGAAATTAAAAAACTCATAGGTTAAGCAGTTGCTGTAAGTGATTTTCTTGTGGTCGAACCAGAACGTGTCAAAAACCTTGGGCACCAGGGCGGAGCTGCCGACCACGTCTACAAACGCCAAGTTGAACACAGCAATATACTTTGGAGTCTTGAGACTCTGGTCTAAGCAGATCAAGGCCATCACCACCCCGTTTTCCACCACTGACATGATGTACAGCACCAGTAAAAAGAAATAGTAGTAGTTAATATGAGGGGTGCCTGAAAAGCCCCTGATAATGAAGTATGCTGGTCTCACAATAGTCATGTTAGAGTCCATGGTTTGATGTCCAAGTGATGTTAGAGAGCTTGACAATAGCTCCTCTCTCTTTATGTGTTTATGTCTCTTTCTCTCCCTCTGTTCAGTGTGATGTGTGGGGCAGCTTTATGCCTCACCCTGACAGTACATTGTCATCATCACCAGATACAGTCTTGGGAGCAGACAGGAGGGGGCCCTCAGGGGCCCGGGCTCCTGCCCCTTTGCCCCCATTTGCTAAAGTTCTCCTCTGAACCAAAATAACCTCCTAAAACCCTTTTTCCTTTTTTGGGCTTTTGCTTTCCCTTAATAGTATTTTTCTCTGTATTTTTTAATACTGCATATTTAGTTTTCTAACTATAAAGATCATTGTAAATATATCAGATCCTCAGAAGTTCATCGGTTATCATTATAACCGGGGGGTGTTTGTTCTCATACTGCCCCCCAAAATGTCAGTGACGGCCCTGCTCAGGAGGGAATGGGTATCCCACTCAAAAGGCCCTATTTCATCCATGCATTCATTAGATGTGGGGGCAATGGGGCGGTGATAGTTGAATTCTGTGGGTCAGGGTTTTTCAGGCACTGGAATTAATGTTGCGATATTCCAGAGGGTTGATGTTGTGGTAGGTTTTTAGGATTAGCAGAAGAGCCGGTGAAGAATGGGTATGAGTTCCAACGCGCAGGTTTTCCACACTCTATGGGGGATGTCGTCCGGCCTTTCCTGGTTTACACCAGCTAATCTGGTACCCTACGTCCTCCAAGGAGAGAGGGGCCGGCTGGTTGGAATCTGGTGAAGGGAGGGCTCTCTGCGCTTTGACGCACTTGTCTAATAAGTCCTAAGTGTCTTAACGATTTCATCGATTTAGTCAAGGGAAAAAGGGATTGTTTGGGTATAATTGGTTTCATATTCACAGATTATTCCTGATGAGGGATATATAATGTGCCTAGAATTAGTTTCAAGGCTTTGAATGTTTGTTTTTTTATTCACATTGTCTTGGCAGCCCTAAGCAGCAGGAACTCAATGCCATTGTGTTTTCAGAAGACTTTTTCCATATAAAACCATGTACCTTAGTCTTCCATTTTAGTGTCAAATATCTTTGTCCCAGACATTTGAGATTTAAAGGGGTCACTGATGTAATCTATAGAACATTTAGGGCCCTATCTTGCATCCGGCGCAAGTGACTAATGCCGCTTTTCCACTGCATGGTACCAGCTCGACACGACTCGACTCGATTCCACCGCGGTACCATGGTATCTGGTACCTGAAGTGGCTGCTTTTTCTAGTACCTACTCGTTCTAGGTTCCAAGCGAGCTGAGCCGATGCTAAAAGGTGACGTCGGCAGACGGCCGGCGACTGATTGGCCAGAGAGTGTGACGAAGTCACGAGAGCGACATGGCAACCATGCTGGTAACATCCATAGCAGCGCCGCAGCCAACATGTTCCACTTCTCCAACTTCTTCAACATGCCAGCTAATAATAGTAATGCGGTCGATGTCCTCCATTGTTGTTATGTGGGTTCTGTCCATGTGTGGGTTGCGTATGTGTTGTTTGCGTCGCGTACACAAATACGTCACGGCCCTTTCGCGCAGCCGACCCCGCCCACGTCCAGGAGGTACTATTTGCGGTGGAAAAGCACCCGTGCTGCTACCGTGTCGAGTCGTGTCGTGTCGAGTCGTGTCGAGTCGAGCTACATGTGCGGTGGAAAAGCGGCATTAGTCACTGGCGCATGTGTCGTTGCTAGTTTACAACTGGCGCAGAGCGTTCTTTTCCCACCACCGCCACTCGCCGGTAAATTAGGGATTGATCATGCGCCCCAAGGGGCGGTTCGGCGGAAAGAGGAGGCGTGTTCTGGCGCAAACGGTATTTTGCCGTTTCTGAATACCATTGCGCTACTGACCAGGAAATACCTGGTTTAAAGTCAGTGGCGCGTTGTTCAGATGCTATTTTAAGGGCGCATGCGATGCATACATGCGCATGCGATGCATACGGATTGCTTGTGCACCTCGCGCATACACTTTGCTTCTCCCATCTACCTAGCCGCACATTCTTGGTAAATTATTAGGGAAAGAACAGCTGATGCAGCGGTAATAAGTTGTACTTTTAAATCAATGCATCTGCAAACACCGTACAGCAAACACATATTTTCTTGACAGAGACATCGTGTAGGCCTACATGCCCATAACTTTTAGGATTGATGAGTATTTGATCGTGAAAAACATTGTTTTACCTCGAGTGAGTGTAAAGAATGAATGAATGCGCGCGTGTGTGCTCTGTTTAAACACACGCAAACTAAACACGTAACGCATAATACAATCAATGGCAATGTCTATTACCGCGGGGACACATGCATATTAGGATAGCATACAATACTGATTACAAACAATGTTTATAATGTATTGCGTATATCATTAAATAGAACCACAGTTACCGCATATCACATGTTATATCATATACGTTTTCTTTGCCGACATTTATTTGAGGACTCAGTATTTCTGAAGTTGTGGAAGAAAACCCCTTATTCCATGTGTGAATCAGGCCATATTATTTGGCAATAAACTGAGCCATTTGCAGTTTGAAATTCATGTGCATTTGTCTCATCGGAGACTGCAGACGCGCTGTCAAAATATCAACTTGTCCGATTCAAATGCGCTCATGGCTCTTAAAGGCACCCAGTGCAACTTTCGAGGCTTAAAAATAAACATTCAATTTCTAGTCTTTTTTACACGTAGTAAGTTTCAATAACTCCATACCATTACATACCGACATTTAAGCAGCAAAGATGAGACGTCGTTGTGTGGTGAGAACTGATACAAAATCGATAACAACAACAATGCCGCCATTTTCTTTATTTTTTGTAACCTACAATAAATAAAGCGGGCTTCCAGTCAATGGAAAAATGGCTTCTCCCCACCGGCGATTGTTGTTGTTTACGATTTTCTATCAGTTCTCACCACACAACGACGTCTCATCTTTGCTCCTTGAATGTCGATATGTAATGGTATGGAGTTATTGAAACTTACTACGTGTAAAAAAGACTAGAAATTGAATGTTTATTTTTCATTGAATGTTTACATAAAGTTGCACTGGGTGCCTTTAAAGGGGATGGGAGCTGGCACTCTCATTGGTTTGTTGGACGTTACGCCCAAACCACCCCTACGGGTAACTAGGCTGCTTCAGACCAACCCTTTTGACACTTGCGCCGCGACGCAAGTGTCATTTATCCGCCTGTAAAATAGCGATAGCGCCGTAGAACCGCCCACAAAGCTACATGCGCTTTGCGCTTCCCACTTGCGTTTCAGACCGTTAAAATAGGGCCCTTAGTGTTCATCATTCACTTTTGTATTGTCAACTAATTTCATAAACACAAGTGACATTCTTCGTGCCATTGTTCAAAATTGGCAGGTGAATGCAATACTGAACAATTTGTCAAACAAAAAAAGGCCAAAGTGCATCATGAGGTTGTTGCTGCACGTTGAGATACCACTTTCAGCCACACTCATAGTCCA
This sequence comes from Gadus macrocephalus, assembly GCF_031168955.1. Taxonomy (NCBI): domain Eukaryota; kingdom Metazoa; phylum Chordata; class Actinopteri; order Gadiformes; family Gadidae; genus Gadus; species Gadus macrocephalus. The sequence continues at coordinate 24,857,213 of NC_082388.1, forward strand.
AATTAAGCCTTCTCTGTATCAATCTACAACTGAGCAAATACACCAAAATGTGCAATCATCATTTTAGTAATTGTGTGAATGAATCTATTTAGAAGTCTACCCGCTGCGCAATGTGTCGTCGGAGCTCTATATCTAATCGTTCTTATTTTTTTGCATTTTTTATTTAATTAAACCGCAGCCTTTTGCGGTTATACATACGCAAAGGCTGATATCGCGATTGCGATTAGATTAATCGTGCAGCACTAGTATTAAGCTGTGCATGTAAACTGGCTCACTTTGAAAACCGCCCTTGATAGGGAGCTATCCTCCGCTGGTTCGTTTGAGATCAGTGGCTCTCGGACACTCGCGAGCATATCGACCGCGAAATAGTTAAGTTATCCTTCAGTGTCCCTGTTTGGGGAAAATTCTTTCTCTGCCTTTGACCCATCCGGGAGCTGGTGAAAACATGCACACCGGCATACCTGGAGCAGTGGGCAGACGCTGTGCAGCGCCCGGGGAGCAGCTGGGGGTTTCAGGTGTCTTTCTCGAGGGCACCTCATCACTGGATGAGGGCGTAGGAGAGCGCTGAACTACGACTCCCCCCGTCCACTTTTTTTGTGTCCCGGTCGGTTCGAACCGACCGCCCTCCGGTTACTTGTCCAACTCCTTATCAAGTAGGCCACGGATGCCCACCCACCACAACGGCTGGCGTCACAATTTAAGTTAGGAATAGGCTGGATAGGGTATCATGAAATTATCTACTGAACTTTTCCCACAAACTGCATTTCCAAATAAATAAACAGATGAATGAAAAAATAAATACATGCATAAAAAAATGACTTGATTACTTAAAATAGATAAACCAGGAAATGTAAAATAACAAAAAAAACATAATACAAATGATGTAAAAAAATATTACATCATGTAGCCTATACATTTCCTGCAACTGTCATAGGTGTCCTAATGACGTCCAAAAAATACCCAGTTCAAAGGTGTTGAACATCAATATGACATCCAAGTTGGGTCATGGATTGACATCCAAATAGTAGACCTAGTTTGGACGTCGCACAGATGTCCCAAATTGGTCATGGACAAACGGACCAGATATAGACATGATCTCCACGTCATTCCGACATCCAATGTTTAGAGGGTATTGACTAAGCAAACGAACTCTTTGCTCAGCAACCTTCAATTCAATGACAAGGGCAATTTTACTGCAATAGAAATAACAGTTAATGAAGTAAAGTATATTTGATTATCCTATAACAGTGTGTTTGTAATGTTACTCAATAAGTGGGGTAGTTCATTGCGTTAATTCCTTCGTGATTTCTTTTTCTTTTCAAATGGACTTTCAGCCTTTTGTTACGCGGCTCAGACATAACAAAGAAACGGGGCAGGAGACAGCGCGACAATCCACGTTTCTTGTTTTAATTGCGTGAAAAGCATGAATCAAAACTGGTCTTGACAATCAGAGCAAAACACAAATCAAATCTCCCGCCGCAATCTCTCGGAGGCCGGGCCCACTTTTATCCGGTTCACGGGACACGCCCCGTACGCAGGCACACCCCCATCCTGGAACATGTTGGACCAGGCCTATGAGAGCAAAGGCAGACAAAACAAGTAGCACACACACGATGACACCTGAAAGGCCAATGTGGCCGTAACACCTTATATAAGATTAGGGTTGATATTGTTTCTACAAACTTCCGACAATATACTATACACCAGGGGTCGGCAATTAAGTTTGGCCTGGGGCCATTTTTTTTTCCAGCCAGTAGGTGGCGGGCCAGAACATTATCAAAGGCTAGTTCAAGGAATTGTCTCCTCAGAGACAACGCAGCGATATCATCATGAGCAGTTCTAACTGGAGAGAAAATGAAATCCGCAAGCTGCTGATCAAGTGAGAGAAGCCAGGTGCAGTCCTATTGAACAAAGACGTTGAAAGATGGTGAGATCTACGAGAGAGACGCAGAGGAACTGTCCTTACGAGGGCTTTGTCGGGATAAAAACCCCTAACCTGTCCCTAACCCAAAAGTGGTCTACAAAATAAAGAATATGTTGGCGTTTTTGCACTTGTAGTTAATGCGTTTGTAGCCTACACTCAGATGTGAACTCATTCTTGCATGCAGGTCTCTTCATTCATAAAAAATAAAAACATTTGGGAATATGCAAATTAGTCTAGACTCCGTGACCAGCCCCGCCTTCTCCAGTGAACCAAGAAAGCCCGCACCGTGACGAACGGGGGATTTTACCCCCTCGGTTTTACACAGGAAACTTGAGATAAGACGGTGAAATCGCCGGGCATGCCAAGCCTTGACCGAACCGGCTTGGCAGTGTAGAAAGGCCTTATGCTGAAGAGAGGGCAGTAGGCCTAGTGCGCACCTTAAAAAGCAGCCAACCACTCTGAGAACACTTCACACAATACAACACAACACACACCACAGCGGGTGCTGACTGACTGCACAAACACACACAAACACACCACGGCGGGTGCTGATTGATACACCTCATCAGAGTCTCTACTTGCGTTAAACAGCAAAGTCTCGCAGCTTGGCGTCTTAAATCTTTTGTGGACTTTCGTCAACAGCTCCTGCTTTCTCTACATGCAGTATCACACAAAAACACGTAATGTCGGGTCGCCATGGTTGTTGTATATAGGCCTATAAACGGGGGTTCTGTTTAATTTAATATTACATAGTTTCCAATAACTCCCGCAGAGCCCCTCGCAGTTTACGATTGTGTCTCTAACCATCCGGGAGTAGCAGGATTTGATACTATTAAATTCAAAAACGGTTGTGAAAGAAAAATAAGTTCACTGTATCAGGTCATTTATATTTAAGCTAACAGATAAAGTTATTCGATATTCAAAAAATAAATAAAAAGATCATATAACTTCAGAATAATCTGGCGGGCCAGTTGCCAACCCCTGCTATACACAGTAACACATAACTATTTTCATTTAAATAATAATAACCCACCTATATATTACTGCAGCTCCTTGGTTATTTTCAAATAGTTTGAACAGTGTTTCACAAACAGAATCATGTTCCAGCCTGATTTAATGTAAACATGACGTATTCAATGTGAACATTTTAATGATATTGAATGAATAATTTGGGCATTCTGTAAAATCAAGACATGTTATCTTAAGGAGGGGATTTTATTTATTTGTTTGTTTTTATCAACCAATAGCTATCAAAGGATGTACAATACAACACAATATCATGATGGCAGTTTGTGATTGTTTTATTCTTGTGAACATTTCTTTTAGTGACTGTCTGATTTCCTGAGTCTGTAAAACATAAATGAGACGGTTCAACGCTGGAGGTAGGACAGCAGCAAGAGACAATAATTATGCTGACATTTCGAGGTATTTTAGCATGTAATGTGAAAGCGATTAGAACAGGTTAGTAATAAATGGCTACCAACATAATTTGAGCACTGCAGGTTTTAAAAGTCTTAATTCTATCCAGGGTTTGGGCTATCTTTACCGAAGCTGCGCTAATGCACAAGATAAACAGCAATGGAACCCGAAGAATAACAGTTGTAAACAAGTTGGCAAGTGTATTATCAGCCTGAATGTTATTGCATGCAATTCAACAAGACACATAAATATCTGATAAACAACAATGATAAGCTCATATAAGATCCCATTTTAGCTTTTTGTCGTATGTGAGCACTATTACAAATGTTTTGCCTAACAAAAATTGTACACTTCAACACAATATCTGAAATTAAATATCACATATTGATATTCTACTAATTTTTGTTTGCTTCATTCTTTTGAACACCTTTTTCAGAGACAGTTTGATTTCCTGAGTCTGTAGAACATAAATCAGTGGGTTCAACGCTGGAGGTATGACTGCTGCAAGAGAAAGACTTATTATCCTTGCATTGCGAGGCATTTTAGCAGCAACATTAAAAGTGACTAGAATAGGTAAGTAATAAATAATCACCAACATTATATGAGCACTGCATGTTTTAAAAGCCTTCATCCTATCCTGCGCGCCATCTATTTTAGCCAAAGCTGCACCAATGCACATGTAAGATATCAAAATAAAGAGCAATGGAGCCCAAATAATAAATACTGGTATCACTATTGAAATTATATCATTAGGCCGATAGTCATTGCAGGCAAGTCGATAGAGCGGCCCATGGTCACAGAAATAGCTGTTGATAACAACAGACCTGCAATAGGACAGCCGGATTAGAAATCCTACAGCTACTAACATGTCAAAGATGGAGATAATCCAGCTAACAGCCACCAGTGAGAACATGGTCTTCAGACTCACAATGATCTGATAACGCAATGGAAAGGTGATCGCTACTAGCCTGTCAAAGGAGAGTAAAGCCAGATTAAGAGACTGCATGATGAGGATCACATAATAAAAAAACAAATAGGTTAAGCAGTTGCTGTACGAGATGTACTTGTGCTCGAACCAGAACGTGTCGATAACCTTTGGCACCAGGGCAGAGCTGCCGACCATGTCTACAAACGCCAAGTTAAACACAGCAATATACTTTGGAGTCTTGAGACTCTGGTCGAAGCAGATCAAGGCCATCACTATCCCGTTTTCCACCACTGACACGATGTAGAGCACCAGTAAAAATAAATAGTAGTAGTTAACATGAGGGATGCCTGAAAAGCCACTGATAATGAAGTATGCTGGCCTCACAATAGTCATGTTAGAGTCCATTGTATGATATCCAAGTGATGTAAGAGAGCTTGACCAGCTCCTCTGTCTCCCTTTCTTCAGGTTCATGTCTTAGGCCAGCAGTTTTATGCCTTACTCTGACAGTAAAATGCCTTCCTCATCAGATACAGACCTGACTCCTGCCCCTTTGTCATCATTGGCTAAAGACCTCCTCTTGCCCAAAAAAAACCCCTGTAGAAACTTTAGCCGCTTCTCAGTACCAATGGTGCGTTCGAGTATTCTCTGCGAACCGACTCGGATCTCGGATCTGACGCCACGCCCACACTTCAAGCGTTTTATTTTTATTTCGCTCGGTCGTTGGAGGAAAACATGGACGCCACCCGGAAAGCTGTTGTCGCGGTAGCATTGGCAGAGGACCAGGCGATCCAATATAAGTAGGCTATAGGCCATAGTCAAGTCAAGTCAAGTTTATTTAGATAGCACATTTAAAACAACAGTAGTTGACCGAAGTGCTGTACACAAATACAATATATTTGTGTACATAGGCAGAGATACGGACGCAGTAAGGTATTGCAGTAATACGAGTGATTGAAATTACAATTTAAGCCACCAAAGTGGTCCAAGCACAATGAAAACAGTTCATACTTCAAGTCACAATGGGCGCAGCCATCTTGAATTCTGTCTCGGAATTTCGCTCGGTCACCACTGAGTTCAACCGAGATGGCGAGATCGCCGTCCGAGGAAAAGGGGCGTGTTTGTGCTTGTCGCTTGGCAATGTCCTCGGACCTCCGAGACGGATGGATATTAAAACGCACCACAAGTACGCAAAGTTCGGACTTCCAAGTACAAACTTCCGAGATCGGGAGGGCGCACCTGAAATTGGAACAGCAGCGGATTCGGTTGGACAGATTGTATTTGAACTGTGCTACCGCCTCATGTAGGCATAAACTACTCTACAATATAAACAAATCATATCAAACAAAACCAAAGCCTCTTTCATTTTAAAATAGTATATCGATATTTTAGATGAACGGGCCTACATTTTTGTTATATTTCTAAAATGTTCCTATATAGCCTATATTATAGCTTAGATAAAAAAAAAAATTTTTTAGGACTCTATATGTAAACGGTATATAGGTAGGTTTTTGACAGATGTCAGTGTCATTTGTATAAATGAAAAGATACTAAGCGGGGAAATGCATCCTCGATGGAATGGCCAGTTTAAGAACGAATCAAGAACATTTCCAGGTTGGTAGACTATACTTGACTTGATGCAAACTTTTAATTGGAACAGCACTTGGGCTACCACTGATGACCTTTCACAAGAACGCAAGTACACAAGTACAGAAAAGAACGCAAATTGAGAAACGGCTTACATTTATTTCTTTGGGTGTTTACTTTTCCATGATAGCTGTATTATTGTTGTAGTTTTAACTACTGCAGATTCATTAGTTTATATCAGCATCATTGTAAATATATCAGATTGAACAGAATCATTATCATTCTGTCATCAATACAACAGGGGGATTGATGTCCTCGTACTTCCCACGGCAATGTCTGTGCACGGCCCTGCTCAGGAGTGATTCCCATGGAAATATACTAATGAAATTGAATTGAAATTGAACCCTATTCATAAACACCTGGGTCAATAAAATGATATTGCAACTGCAAAATGCATGAATATTAAAGGTGGCACATGGAGTAGTATGCTGATATTAATTAATGAAAAGATTATAGATAATGATGATCTTGATCATATTTGTTATTCGATTAATAGTAGTCAGCAGCATGCACCTTTTAACATTGGTTTGCCAGCCGCCAATAAACCAAAGAAGGAGAAGAGGTCCCGCCCGGACACAATATTTTTCTTGCTTGCATGACCAAAGCCCTGGGTTAGTTGATTCTTGTCAGAGACATTCTTTCTGCTTAGAAATACTTTATTAAACCAAACATATGATAAGCCTGGATTAAGATATGTACAAACCTCAGACAATCGTATATACACAGTAACGCAAGTCTTTTAATTTAAAAGAAAAGCCTTAACCCTTTTTTATATTTCACTTTGATTTATTTACACATAATAAATGCCCCTGGTTATTTTAAAATAGTTTTTACACTTTATTGTACAAACAGAATCATGTGCTAGGCTGTTCTCAATGTAAACAAGACACATTCAATGTGCAAAATGTAATGATATTGAGCTAATTATTTGGTAATTCTGTCATTTTATCGGCAGGAAAAATGTCAATAATATAAACGATAGCATCCTCAAACCAATATAGTTGCTATGAACAATGTTTGCCAGACCATACCTCTGTTTGCAAGATGCTTCATATCAACAGTCCCTAACCCCTCCCACTGAGGCCTCCCGGCTTGCCGAGCTATTAGAGCAGTTAGAGTGAACAGAACTCTGTTATTGAGCTGAAAGTCTCTCGCCTACTAACTGTGAGGGCCTCAATCTTACATATTGCAGAAGTCAATGACATTTACATACTTGCATGTAATCCCTCACTTGCATTCAACAATAAACGTATCAAATTATGCACCATACAACACAATATCTTAAATAAAATATTAAATTTGGATCTTCTATTTCATAGCAATTTTTGATCGTTTTATTCTTTTGAACACCTTTTTCAGAGACTGTTTAATTTCCTGAGTCTGTAAAACATAAATGAGTGGGTTCAACACTGGAGGTAGGACAGCAGCGAGAGACATATTAATGATCCTGACATTTGGAGGCACTTTAGCATACAAAGCCAAAGTGAATAGAATTGGTAAGTAATAGATTGCCACTAAAATCATGTGAGCACTGCATGTTTTGAAAGCCTTCATTCTATCATGGGCTCCAGCTATTGTAGACAGAGCAACACCAATGGACGTGTAAGTGATCAAGACAAACAGCAATGGAACCCAAAGAATAATAGCTGGTAACACTTTGGCAAGTATATAATTAGGCCGATTGTCATTGCAGGCGAGTCGATAGAGTGGTGCATGGTCACAGAAATAGCTGTCGATAACAACAGACCTGCAGTAGGACAGTCGTGTTAGAAGCCCTACAGCTATCAAGTTGACAAGGATGGCAATAATCCAGCAAGCAGCTATCAGTGAGAACATGGTCTTCAGACTCACAATGATCTGATAACGTAATGGAAAGGTGATCGCCACTAGCCTGTCGAAGGAGAGTACAACCAGATTAAGAGACTGCATGGTGAGGGTCATATAATTAAAAAACTCATAAGTTAAGCAGTTGCTGTACGTGATGTACTTGTGGTCGAACCAGAACGTGTCGATAACCTTGGGCACCAGGGAGGAACTGCCGACCACGTCTACAAACGCCAAGTTAAACACAGCAATATACTTTGGAGTCTTGAGACTCTGGTCTAAGCATATCAAGGCCATCACTACACTGTTTTCCACCACTGACATGATGTAGAGCACCAGTAAAAATAAATAGTAGTAGTCAACATGAGGGATTCCTGAAAAGCCACTGATCACGAAGTATGCTGGTCTCACAATAGTCATGTTAGAGTCCATTGTTTGTATCCAAGTTATGTTAGAGAGCTTGACCAGGTCCTCTCTCTTTCGTATTTCAATCACTGTCTCTTTTTCTCTCCCTCTGTTCAGGGTGATGTGTGGGGCAGCTTTATGCCTCACCCTGACAGTACATTGTCATCATCACCAGATACAGCCTCAGGAGCAGACAGGAGGGGGCCCTCAGGGGCCCGGGCTCCTGCCCCTTCTCTCTAATTGGCTAAAGTTCTCTCGTCAACATGTTAGAGTCCATTGTATGATATCCAAGTGATGTAAGAGAGCTTGACCAGCTCCTCTGTCTCCCTTTCTCTCCCTCTCTTCAGGTTCATGTCTTAGGCCAGCAGTTTTATGCCTTACTCTGACAGTAAAATGTCCTCCTCATCAGATACAGACCTGACTCCTGCCCCTTTGTCATCATTGGCTAAAGACCTCCTCTTGCCCAAAAAAAACCCCTGTAGAAACTTTAGCCGCTTCTCACTACCAAGTACGCAAAGTTCGGACTTCCAAGTACAAACTTCCGAGATCGGGAGGGCGCACCTGAAATTGGAACAGCAGCGGATTCGGTTGGACAGATTGTATTTTAACTGTGCTACCGCCTCATGTAGGCATAAACTACTCTACAATATAAACAAATCATATCAAACATAACCAAAGCCTCTTTCATTTTAAAATAGTATATCGATATTTTAGATGAACGGGCCTACATTTTTGTTATATTTCTAAAATGTTCCTATATAGCCTATATTATAGCTTAGATACAAATATTTTTTTTTTAAATAGGACTCTATATGTAAACGGTATATAGGTAGGTTTTTGACAGATGTCAGTGTCATTTGTATAAATGAAAAGATACTAAGCGGGGAAATGCATCCTCGATGGAATGGCCAGTTTAAGAACGAATCAAGAACATTCCCAGGTTGGTAGACTATACTTGACTTGATGCAAACTTTTAATTGGAACAGTACTTGGGCTACCACTGATGACCTTTCACAAGAACGCAAGTACACAAGTACAGATAAGAACGCAAATTGAGAAACGGCTTACATTTATTTCTTTGGTGTTTACTTTTCCATGATAGCTGTATTATTGTTGTAGTTTTAACTACTGCAGATTCATTAGTTTATATCAGCATCATTGTAAATATATCAGATTGAACAGAATCATTATCATTCTGTCATCAATACAACAGGGGGATTGATGTCCTCGTACTTCCCACGGCAATGTCTGTGCACGGCCCTGCTCAGGAGTGATTCCCATGGAAATATACTAATGAAATTGAATTGAAATTGAACCCTATTCATAAACACCTGGGTCAATAAAATGATATTGCAACTGCAAAATGCATGAATATTAAAGGTGGCACATGGAGTAGTATGCTGATATTAATTAATGAAAAGATTATAGATAATGATGATCTTGATCATATTTGTTATTCGATGAATAGTAGTCAGCAGCATGCACCTTTTAACATTGGTTTGCCAGCCGCCAATAAACCAAAGAAGGAGAAGAGGTCCCGCCCGGACACAATATTTTTCTTGCTTGCATGACCAAAGCCCTGGGTTAGTTAATTCTTGTCAGAGACATTCTTTCTACTTAGAAATACTTTATTAAACCAAACATATGATAAGCCTGGATTAAAATATGTACAAACCTCAGACAATCGTATATACACAGTAACGCAAGTCTTTTCATTTAAAAGAAAAGCCTTAACCCTTTTTTATATTTCACTTTGATTTATTTACACATAATAAATGCCCCTGGTTATTTTAAAATAGTTTTTACACTTTATTGTACAAACAGAATCATGTGCTAGGCTGTTCTCAATGTAAACAAGACACATTCAATGTGCAAAATGTAATGATATTGAGCTAATTATTTGGTAATTCTGTCATTTTATCGGCAGGAAAAATGTCAATAATATAATCGATAGCATCCTCAAACCAATATAGTTGCTATGAACAATGTTTGCCAGACCATACCTCTGTTTGCAAGATGCTTCATATCAACAGTCCCTAACCCCTCCCACTCAGGCCTCCCCGCTTGCCTAGCTATTAGAGCAGTTAGAGTGAACAGAACTCTGTTATTGAGCTGAAAGTCTCTCGCCTACTAATTGTGAGGGCCTCAATCTTACATATTGCAGAAGTCAATGACATTTACATACTTGCATGTAATCCCTCACTTGCATTCAACAATAAACGTATCAAAGTATGCACCATACAACACAATATCTTAAATAAAATATTAAATTTGGATCTTCTATTTCATAGCAATTTTTGATCGTTTTATTCTTTTGAACACCTTTTTCAGAGACTGTTTAATTTCCTGAGTCTGTAAAACATAAATGAGTGGGTTCAACACTGGAGGTAGGACAGCAGCGAGAGACATATTAATGATCCTGACATTTGGAGGCACTTTAGCATCCAAAGCCAAAGTGAATAGAATTGGTAAGTAATAGATTGCCACTAAAATCATGTGAGCACTGCATGTTTTGAAAGCCTTCATTCTATCATGGGCTCCAGCTATTTTAGACAGAGCAACACCAATGGATGTGTAAGTGATCAAGACAAACAGCAATGGAACCCAAAGAATAATAGCTGGTAACACTTTGGCAAGTATATAATTAGGCCGATTGTCATTGCAGGCGAGTCGATAAAGTGGTGCATGGTCACAGAAATAGCTGTCGATAACAACAGACCTGCAGTAGGACAGTCGTGTTAGAAGCCCTACAGCTATCAAGTTGACAAGGATGGCAATAATCCAGCAAGCAGCTATCAGTGAGAACATGGTCTTCAGACTCACAATGATCTGATAACGTAATGGAAAGGTGATCGCCACTAGCCTGTCGAAGGAGAGTACAACCAGATTAAGAGACTGCATGGTGAGGGTCATATAATTAAAAAACTCATAAGTTAAGCAGTTGCTGTACGTGATGTACTTGTGGTCGAACCAGAACGTGTCGATAACCTTGGGCACCAGGGAGGAACTGCCGACCACGTCTACAAACGCCAAGTTAAACACAGCAATATACTTTGGAGTCTTGAGACTCTGGTCTAAGCATATCAAGGCCATCACTACACTGTTTTCCACCACTGACATGATGTAGAGCACCAGTAAAAATAAATAGTAGTAGTTAACATGAGGGATTCCTGAAAAGCCACTGATAACGAAGTATGCTGGTCTCACAATAGTCATGTTAGAGTCCATTGTTTGTATCCAAGTTATGTTAGAGAGCTTGACCAGGTCCTCTCTCTACGTATTTCAATCACTGTCTCTTTTTTCTCTCCCTCTGTTCAGGGTGATGTGTAGGGCAGCTTTATGCCTCACCCTGACAGTACATTGTCATCATCACCAGATACAGCCTCAGTAGCAGGCAGGAGGGGGGCCTCAGGGGCCTGGGCTCCGGCCCCTTCGCTCTGATTGGCTAAAGTTCTCTCGCCCCAAAATAAATAAATAAAATCATAAAATGTTCCGATGTCTGAGCCAAGGCCCTATTCCATCCATGCATTGGATGAATGGATAAACTCTTTCACCCAGGAGACTGGAGTTCATGTCCCATATTATTATTTTTTAAATATTATTTTCTTATTGGTTAGGCCAAGTAGCAACCAACAAAACTAACCCTGGACATGTAACAGTGATGGAGGGGATCAGGACTCCAGATATAGAGCTGCTGGCTGTAGGACTGAGGCCCTATTATCTGCCTCAGGATTTTCCTCACTCCATTGTTGTTGTTGTTGACTTACCATCCAGGGGGATAAAATAGAGATAGAAGCCTTGTACAAGTTGCCAGGAGTACACCTAAACAATAAACTGGACTGGACGGACAACACTGAGGCCAATCAGAGAGGGGCAGGCTGGTTGGAATCTGGTGAAGGGGGCTCTCGGCACTATGACGCACGCGTCTAATAAGTCCAGAGTGTCAAAACGATTTCAGAGAAAAGGGGAAAAAGGGATTGTTCGGGAATAATTGCCGTTTCATCTTCAGATTATTCCTGATGAGGGTTTAGTTTCAAGGCTTTGAATGTGTTTGTTTTTATTCACATTGTCTTGGCAGACCTAAGCAGAAGGAACTCAATGCAATTGTGCTTTTAGAAGACTTTACCATATAAATCCCTATACCTTACTCTTCCATTTTAGTGTCAAGTAGCTTTGTCCCAGACATTTGAGAATTTAAAGGCCGTGTTGCAGGGTTTATTTTCCAACGAATTTGTGCAAGTTGCTTGTTGGTAATAAAGATTTAAAATGTTGTTTATTGTATGTAATGTTGTTAGGTATCACAAAACTGAATGTAATAGAAAAAGTAGATACTATTTCAACGGTTTGCTATTGATTCTCATTTCCCCCAGAATGCATTGCATGACGTCACGTTGGGGAGAAACGGACCAAAGCCGCATTGAGACCCTTGAGAGTAGAGACTAGTAAGAGAGTGTTCAGCAGATTACACAGATACATAGATAAATACAAAGATAATATATATAGTTAGTATATGCTACACGTGAACCTCCTAAAATGGCACAAATTGACTGGTTCGCTATCTCGGGATATTGGGCAATATCCCATGATTTACATCTCAAACTCGATATTGTTTTCATCGCAATATGTTCGCTAATAACAAAAAATAACCCAATACTAAAAACCAATAAATCCCTGCAAAAAGTGTTATCCTGTTTATTTTTGGAGTGTTCACGTGTAGTATATACGAAAACATTTAATTAACAATTATTCACCTCAGGCTCCGTGAATAATTGTTAATTAATAGCCTAGATAGATAGATAGCCTAGTCAAGTCTTTATTAATACCAAACAACACAAATCATCGGGAATTCATTTAGGTGATTCGGCTCACACAGTATAGCCTACAAGACCACACAGAACAAGGGAGACATCAAGTCTGACTGGACATACACAAAATACATCAGATTAAAACTAGACACATGCGTTGATAGATAGATAGACAGATAGAAAGATAATTAAATATGTTCTATTATTTGCCTTTCGCAGCCAGCCAGTCCAGTGCGCGTATGCAAATTAGCCATGTGCGCCTAACAAGCGAAAGTTAAACCGACTGTATCAATCACATACTTTGGGTCCATTCTAACTTATGGTAAGAGGCTTTAAATCTTTGCAGTGAATGACTGTTGATGATAAAAAGGATTGCTTTGCATAAGATGAGTGTGTGCGACTGTGTGTGTGTCCTTTCTGGCATACTGCATGGTGATGAAGGCCTTGTGGTTAGTTGTGGTATTAGTGAAGCAGCCTAGCCTTGGAGTTGGATAAGTTGGAGTGATTGTGTACAGGCGTGTGAGAGTGAGAGAGAGAGAGAGCACACCCGCCGGGTTGGACAATATGCTTTGTGCAGGCCCGCCGCTCCCTATACAGAGTGTACGCAGAGTGCATAGGGCACCAAGTACCTGAGGGGGGCACCAAACATTAAAGCTATACTGTACGATGTGAGAGAGCTAGCATGATTTGAAATTAGCTTCTCTTCGGAGTTCCGTTTAACTCCTCCCCCACCCTTCAGGACTCCCTGCCCCAACCCCTCGACACAGAGCCGTGCACGAGCGCTAATGCTGCTTACGGCTTACTTCAACGGCAACCATTGCGTCACTTTTCAGGCCATTCAACTCCCTCAGCTGTCGCCATTGCTGAAAAGCGAATCCAATATTTATTCTCGTTTTTCCTCAAGCATTCTCCAACTTTTTTTTTGTTGCTGCCTTTTCATTTTCTGTCTTTCCTTTTCTTGCCTTTTTAAAAGGATGAACCGGGGCAAGTAACGGTGGCAGTGGTAACTTCTGTTTTTTTTCTTCCATCGTGTTAACGTTGTAGGCTCACTAGGTCTAGTCCACTGTCATGAACTACTATGATAACAACGCTTTCTTTGCCCTCCGTGAACGCGCTCAGGCCGGCTCAGGCTCGTACACAGAGGGGAGAGAACGCGCATGCTTGTGATTGGTTCTTTAGATTCGGGTACAATGTCTCAGATTGGTAAGCATTTTAACAGGTTTATAGCAGATACAGAATTCGTTTTTTTTTCGCTTCTTTTTCATTGCCCATAAGTTATTTATTGCTGTCAGGATGTATAAACCAATTTCAACAACATATTAAAAAGTGCATATCACTGAAAATCGTACAATATGCCTTTAAGGTTTGTAAAAAAATAAATTAATAAAGACATTAATGAATTAAAGAAATATGTAAATTAGCTATGAAGAGGCCCACCGTTGTTTTTTCTTAATTGTATATAACCTATCACTCAATTTCGGCAAATTAGATGTTTTTACCTAATATAGAAAAATGGCTCTCCTCTTCCCCCCCACACATATTTTGAGGGCTTTGTGTAACCATTAATCAAAACTTCTGGTTAACCTGCACGTAGGACGTTAAGATATCGTTTATTGTCCCTGTTTGGAGGAAATTCTTTCTCTGCTTTTGACCCATCCGGGAGCTGGTGAACACATGCACACCGGCATACCCGGAGCAGTAGGGGTGTAACGGTGCACTGAAGTCACTGTTCGGTTCACACCTCGGTTCAGACATCACGGTTCGGTACGAGTTCGGTACAATGGAGGGAAAAGAAAAAACAAAAATGCAGAAGGCAATTCTTTTTTATTGTCTCAGGTTGTACCACCTAGTGTCACAGTCTCTCCCCTGAGCTAGCTGCAACCGCCTGAACTGTGTAATCTAATATGTAAACAGTAAACATAAGTACCCCACATCACCTCCAGACTCCATCCCTAACTTGTAAACAAAATAAGACGGATCAGTTATAAAACCGAAATTTCAGCATGTCTTATTTATGAAAGTGCAAAGTACACAGAATTTGCGCATTTCCACTGGAGGGTGCGGGTCAGTTCGGTGCGGCTTGGTGTAGTGAAGGTGCGGTTTGGCGCAGCTCATGGCTTTCCGAGTTGCACGTTTGATGTCTCGGAGCATTCATAGCGTTCCTGTTTGTCTTTGTGATTGTGTCATGAAATTTGCTAGTCGTTGTTTATTGTTAGCTACATTAGCCTCTTTAGCAAACCAGCCCGAAAACAAACACACAACTTTACATTGTATTGCACGCACAGCAAGACCATGCAATGTATAAATTGGTGACCAAAATAAAGTTGCAATGTAATCAAGTGTGTAAGAGCATTTAAATTGACCTACGTGGTACAAATACAAAAAAATTTAATCTATTCATGGGCGCAGCCATTTTGTTGAGAAGTCCACATTTTTTGTGTCCCGGTCGGATTCGAACCGAGCATCCTCTGGTTACTTGTCCAACTCCTTAACATGTAGGCCATGGATGCCCAACACAACGGCTGGCATGGCATAACAATTTAAGTTAGGAATAAGGTGGATAGGCTACCAGGAAATTATATACTGAACTTTTCGCACAAACGGCATTTCCAAATAAATAAACAGATAAATGAAAAAATAAAGATATGCATAAAGAAATTACTTGATTACTTAAAATAGATAAACCAGGAAATGTAAAATAACAAAAAACATAATACAAATCATGTAAAAAATATTACATAATGTATGAATTTCCTGCACCTGTCATAGGTGTCCAAATGATGTCCAAAAAAATGTACCCAGTTCAAAGGTGTTGAACATCAATATGACATCCAAGTTGGGTCATTGTTTGACATCCAAATAGTGGACCTAATTTGGACGTCAAATAGATGTCCAGAATTGGTCATGGACCAACGGACCAGATATAGACATGATCTGCACGTCTATCCGACATCCAATGTTTAGAGGGTATTGACTAAGCAGCAAACTCTTTGCTCGGCAACCTTCAATTCAATGGCAAGGCCAATTTTACTGCCATAGAATTAACATTGAATGAAATAAAGTATATTTGATTATTGATGTTACTGGGGTAGCTCATTGCGTTTTTTTCAAAAAGACTTTAAAGCGGTCCTATTATGCTTTTCCGTTCTTTCCTTCTCCTATTGCGCTTTACATATGTTTTTGGGTATATAAATGGTTGGCAAAGTTACAATACCACAAATTTCCCACAAGGGGGAATAAATGACTACCGCAAATCACTGTTACCGAGCTGCCTAGAAACGGCTCGTTGGGATTCTCTCCGCGGCTTTATTTTACTTCCGGTACGAGGTGACGTAAGCATGTACTTTTGCTGGGAGTCAATGGTAGACCTCATCAATCACCTTTTGCTGCGTTCCTGGACAAGCTTGGGTCGGGGGCAATGGATCAGATTGCAAAACAGAGTTTGAGAAGTAGATGGACAGAAAGACATATACTATTTATATACTATCTATATAAATTATATATATATTATAAAAAAAAAAATTTTTTGGCTTTGTTGGGAGGTGGGGGTGCATGATAAGGCCCCGTAGCTCGAGGCATAATAGTTTCATTCTGTTTTTCTTTTGATGGTAAATTGATTCAAATCACATAAATACATTTATATTATTGCTTTGGTTTTGTTTAGTAGAAGCTTACAGCCAAAATTACTTACTCTTCATCTGTTGTGTGCCTCACAGGTCCATAATCATACTTGTAAATATTTTGTAAACTATGTGTTGAGACACAGAGACTCTAGGCCTTGATGTTGTGTCATGCAGGTTATTGATTCTGGCACTTGGCTCATTCGTCTTAGTACCTAATAAATACAATAAGACAAAATAACTATTGTGTAAAGTGACCTTGACATCACAGAGTACAACATGACTTCATAGGACAATACAGATTCAGGAAGCAACATCTGTTTTCCAGTCATACTTTTATTGAAAAAAAATATATATATCACTGATTAGTTCTACATAACAATGATTGTTATACAGTAAATAGATGGCTGAGACAACAGTGAACAGGTGAGATTTCTCGTAACTGGTATTGCTGAAGCAACATCTATTCGAGTAGGATTGTTATTTACAAAAAATGGTATCTCTAATGACTTCACATAACAATCATGGTACAGTTGGCTGGTACTACAGCAAACAGGTGAGGAGAATGGGGAGATCACTCGTTTTCCATTACAAGTGGACTGGTGTTCCTGTTGCTATATGGTAGAGATGATCTAAACCTGCAACATAGTTTACTAGAAGTTACTTATAAGGTTTTGTGGTGATAGTGAGAGGCTACTCATCTTCTGAGGATGTATATAAACAGTAGCGTGTGGTGCCCCTTCATTTCGGTGGGGCAGAAACGACTGGCGTATGACCACACCCACAATTTATATATATTTTTAAAATGTATATTTTGAGCTACATTAAAACATGTTAACTAAAGTAATTGTGAGTAAGAATTAATTAGAATTAAT
Organism: Gadus macrocephalus; assembly: GCF_031168955.1. NCBI lineage: Eukaryota > Metazoa > Chordata > Actinopteri > Gadiformes > Gadidae > Gadus > Gadus macrocephalus. The sequence continues at coordinate 24,874,657 of NC_082388.1, forward strand.
TATAGCCCATGTGCAATGGAAAAACCAACTCTGCAAAGTCAAACATTTCAAAGGACAAATTCGACATTATAGGTAAGTTATTTCTTCCATATTTTATTTTAACAATCTAACAACAATTTAACAACAGGCTTAGCGAGTGCATTGCAAATACATGAAAAGTAGAAATACAAGTCATCAATCAATTATTAGACCTTCGATTTGGAACTTGGCCCGACGATGTGTGCAAATCTCTCAACAACACTTTTGAAATCAGGTATTTCTCAATAACAGCTGTTTAAATCAGGTATGAAATCAGGTACAATTTTAATACCTGCTGAAATAAATGAATAAATAGGCTTCAATGCCGAAAGATACAGGCGGAGTAATTCGACAACAACAGTGCCGAAAGATACAGGCGGAGTAATTCGACAACAATAGTCCTAGAATATGACCATGGGGCAGACTACTTTACGACCATATGGGCGTCTTATAGCGCGGATTGCAATTCTTATTGCAGCCTGCAGGGTTATGCTAGAAACATACGGAAGGACGCGGTCGTTGAGCTCCACCGCCCCACATTGCATGACACGTTAAACAGAACTCAACTAGAATGGCCACCATCAATTTGATATCAACAGACCAAAAATAGTCGGAAAGCCTACAGAAACAATAGATAGTTAATGTGACAATCACATTATTAATAATAAACTTGGAGCAATGATTTACTGAGGAACTATTTTTTTGGGAGCATGCTTTTGCAGGGAGTTCGCCGCCCCACCTGCCCATATGGACGGCACGCGCCTGTATATATATATAAATATATCATAACATCCTCCGAAGATGATTGATATATGACATGAGATCGTTCTCAACAAACGGTGCAGCTTAGCCTAAAGCTCATCCGTTTTACCTTTGGAATTTCTCTACAGCAGACGTTCTCCACTTCGTTGGGCATAGTGGCATAATTCCCACAGGTGCACCTAGGTAGTAGGGATGTTATAAGTTATAACAGTGTATTTTGACGGACAAAAGTAGTCAACAATATGCCATGTCGGGACATAAAAGCTTGTTACGGACGCTTGAATAGTACGAGTAGTATACTAGCTGCAAGCTAAGTCAGAAAAGCTGGGCTAAATACATGATGAATCGTGTGTGCATATTATAGCATAAACAAAAACTTACCACTGTGAAATGTCTTGGTCCATTCTACGACTAACAGCGCGCTCGTCATTAGCGTCGTCAGCTCCATTATCGCTTTCGGGGTCCGACTCAGGCTCAAATTGGTACGGTAGCACTGAAGCCATAGTAGACAGAGTGACAGAGTGCCTGAAGAGACGTCAGCACCCTGTCAGCACCAAGATTCTAAATGCCTCAAAATTCTAAGCAACAGGGTGTTTCACATAGGGGTTGTAATACTCATAAAAGTAGGAGAAAAAATAATGTGCTAGACAACCCTTTATCGTTGTAAATCAATTCTATGAGGTCAAACAAATTAAATAATAAACAATAAAAAAGGGCATAATAGGGCCCCTTTAAGCCCTATATAAGATTAGAATAGATAAGATATTGTGTATACAAACTTCCGACAATTTACTCTACACAGTGACACGTAACTATTTAAAATAATAACACACCTTTATATTTTACTTTATTTACGCATTACTACAGCTCCTTGGTTATTTTCAAATAGTTTGAACAGTGTTTCACAAACAGAATCATGTTCCAGCCTGATTTAATGTAAACAAGATGTATTCAATGTGAAAATTTTAATGATATTGAATGAATAATTTGGACATTCTGTTCAATCAAGATCTTAAGGAGGGGGAATTAATTTATTTGTTTGTTTTACTCAACAAACAGCTAACAAAGGATGTACAATAAAACACAATATCTTCATGGCAGTTTGTGTTTGTTTTATTCTTGTGAATATTTCTTTGAGAGACTGTTTGTATGTAAAACATAAATGAGTCGGTTCGACGCTGGAGGAAGGACAGCAGCAAGAGACATTAATCATGCTGACGGAGGTATTTTAGCATGTAATGTGAAAGCGATTAGAATAGGTTGTTAATAAATGGCCACCAACATAATTTGAGCACTGCAGGTTTTAAAAGTCTTTATTCTATCTTGGGTTTGGGCTATCTTTACCAAAGCTGTGCCAATGCACATGTACATAAGTGATCAAGATAAATAGCAATGGAACCCAAAGAATAACAGTTGTTGGCAAGTGTATTATCAGCCTGAATGTTATTGCATGCAATTCGACAAAGCAGCACATGGACACATAAATATCTGATATCAACAATGATAAGCTCTTTTAAGATCCCATTTTAACTTTTTGTCATATAGATCACACAAAATTACATTTCATTAACTTATCCAAATTAAATGGGTTGAGTTATTATTCTTCAGTTAGAAGGTTTTCATTCCAAAAATTCACTGATTATTGTTTAGACTACTATTACAAATGTTTTGCCTAACAAAAAATGTACGCTTCAACACAATATCTGAAATGAAATATCACATATTGATTATCTACTTCAATAACATTTTTGATTGCCTCATTCTTTTGAAGACCTTTTTCAGAGACAGTTTGATTTCCTGAGTCTGTAGAACATAAATCAATGGGTTCAAAGCTGGAGGTATGACCGCTGCAAGAGAAAGACTAATTATCCTTGCATTGCGAGGCATTTTAGCGGCAACACTAAAAGTGACTAGAATAGGTAAGTAATAAATAATCACCAACATTATATGGGCACTGCATGTTTTAAAAGCCTTCATCCTATCTTGCACTCCAGCTATTTTAGCCAAAGCTGCACCAATGCACATGTAAGATATCAAGATAAAGAGCAATGGAGCCCAAATAATTAAAACTGGTAACACTATGGAAATGATATGATTGGGCCAATTGTCATTGCAGGCAAGTCGATAGAGCGGCCCATGGTCACAGAAATAGCTGTTGATAACAACAGACCTGCAGTAGGACAGTCGTGTTAGAAGCCCTACAACTATCAAGTTGACAAGGATGGCAATAATCCAGCAAGCAGCTACCAGTGAGAACATGGTCTTCAGAATCACAATGATCTGATAGCGCAATGGAAAGGTGATCGCTATTAGCCTGTCAAAGGAGAGTAAAGCCAGATTAAGAGACTGCATGGTGAGGATCACATAATAAAAAAACAAATAGGTTAAGCAGTTGCTGTACGAGATGTACTTGTGGTCGAACCAGAACGTGTCGATAACCTTGGGCACCAGGGCGGAGCTGCCGACCACGTCTACAAACGCCAAGTTAAACACAGCAATATACTTTGGAGTCTTGAGACTCTGGTCTAAGCAGATCAAGGCCATCACCACCCCGTTTTCCACCACTGACACGATGTAGAGCACCAGTAAAAATAAATAGTAGTAGTTAACATGAGGGATGCCTGAAAAGCCACTGATAATGAAATATTCTGGCCTCACAATAGTCGTGTTAGAGTCCATTGTTTGATATCCAAGTGATGTTAGAGAGCTTGGCCAGCTCCTCTCTGTTTAAGTATTTCAATCGCTCTCTGTCTCTCTTTCTCTGTCTCTCTCCAGGGTGATGTGCGGGGTGAGCAACCTTATGGCTCACTCTATAAAAGAGTGAGCCATAAACATTGTCCTCATTGTCATCAACACCATATACAACCTCAGGAGCAGACAGGAGGGGGGCCTCAGGGGCCCGGGCTCTGGTCCCTTCGCTCTGATTGGCTAAAGTTCTGTCGCCCAAAATAAATTAATTTCATTGTAAATATATCAGATTAAACAGAATCCTTATCCTTCTGTCATCAATATAACTGGGGGGGGGGGGGGGGGGATCAAAGCTGGTCGGAGCAGGTTTTGCGCAGGTTAAGTTTGGAACGTAACCCGGTTTTGGGTATTTAAACCCGCGTTCAATGCAGATTTCATGTGTTCACAATGGCATGCCCTTTTGATGAGAGGCCTGTAGATGTCGAAGCGCAAATTATTCATGCAATCCACCGGGAGCGATTAATAAGACCACGGCTCGACATCTTGGCATATCGGATGACTTTTTGCTGGAGAGATATAGATTCTCGCGCAAATCTTTAATATATTTAAATAGCCTTCTCCAGTCTTACATAGCCAACACTACCAATCCTGGCCTCAGTTCCCTCCCGACTATTTGCGTAGCCCTCCGTTTTTTTGCAAATGGTAGTTTTATCTATAATGTTGGAGATGCTGAGCACATCTCAGTCCTTTCAGATGACCCATCCAGGTCCGGACCAAGATTTTCATCGGCCTCCTATCATACAAAGAGCAATATTGGCTGAGTACTATGCTGAGAGGCGCTTACAACAGAAAGTATAAAATAGTCCTAACGGACTATACATCCACTGGAGAATGTTAGATCGTAGCCGGCGGCTTCATTACAAGCACTAATCCATCTTGATCTGTGAAGTTGATGAATTGTCTCTTTTAGGTTTTCTACCCAGTTACCAAAAGAAACCATTTGGAACATATGCGCTGTGGCACGCACACGGTTTGCAAGTGTTACTTCGAAGGCAAACAAAATCTAAAATACAAGAAAAACACAAAAACCTACATTCAACCAATGGGGTACCCTCACGACATGGCCCCCTCTCAAGGTACCCCCTCCATGCCAGGGCGCCCTGAATTTATGTCTATTAACAGCTCCTTCACCGGGGTCAAGACAATTTGAGGACCAGATCCAGTCTGCCGACTGTCTGCCTTTTCATGATTGGCTTAAAAAAAAGGGCTTATTTAAATCCAGGAGTGACAAATATGGTCTGAAAATTTAAATGCTGGACTGACAAAATATACCAATACGATGGTGGGAAAAGCTTACCAGTTTGTATGTTTTTATACTTCATTTTTACTTGATCTGCTGACCGCTTGGGAGCCATCAGAGTAAATATTTTTTTAGAAGAAAAGGGTTATGTGGTAGGAACGTTAAGAATGCTTAACTGGGATATTAATAGATTCATGGCTCAAATATTAAGGATCAAGCTTTTGACATGTAGCTAACACATATACGCGGTCAGCGATCCGCTGCCAGGCTTTGGTTCTCTGGGTTTCAGAGGCTTTAGCATTCCCCATTCTTGTGATAATGTCCTTCTCCTCGTCATAGCAGAACCTGGAGTTCCATTTCATTGAAATAAGCGGCCCGTTTCGCTATTTCGATCAGGGTTTCCATGATCCATACATAACGTCTTTATAGGTTTGGCGTGGACGCGCACAACCCTGTGTTAACCAACCCCGTGTTGGTTGAACTAATGCATAACCCGTGCGGTGGAACCGACAGCTCTGGTATAGTTGACACAGGGTCAATCAACCTAGAGTTCCGCATTAACTCTGTGTTTGTTAAACCTCCGTTCGTGGAATACCCCACGGGGGGGATTCCCATGGTCATCCCACTATAAAGAGTTCTGATGTCTGAGCCAAAGCCCTACTCAATCCATGCATTGGATGGATTGATAAACTCTTTCACCCAGGAGCCTGGAGTTCATGTCCCATATTATTTCTAGACTTGCTTGACATAATATATATGTATATATTTTTTTTATATTTACTTATTGGTTAGGCCAAATAGTAACCAACAAAACTAACCCTGGACATGTAACAGTGATGGAGGGGATCTGAACTCCAGATATAGAGCTGCTGGCTGTAGGACTGAGGCCCTATTATCTTCTTCAGGATTTTCCTCACGCAATTGTTGTTGTTGTCTTACCCTCCAGGGGGATCAAATAGAGATAGAAGACTTGTACAAGTTGCCTGGAGTACACATAAATAATAAACTGGACTGGCAAGACAACACTGAGGCCCCCTATCAGAAGAGTCAAAGAAGACTTTATTTTAAAGGTCCTTTGACATGTGCAGCAGGCTACTGAAGATGTTCTACACTCTGGTCTTTGCTGGGTGTGCTGGGGAGGCGGTATCAAGGCTGGGGAAACCAACAGACTCGACAAGCTGGTGAGGAAGGCCAGCTCTGTTGTTGGGCTAGAGCTGGACATTCTGGAGGCAGTGGTGGAGAGGATGAGGGAAAAATTCAGGTCCATCCTGGGTAACCACTCCCATCAACTCTATGATGAACACTTTAAGCCACAGATACATTTCCCCCAAGTGCAACACGGAGCACTTCAGGCGCTTCTGTTTTAGTCATTAGGCTGTAAAACAGTGCCTGACCCCCCCCACCACGGTTCCTTTTGTAAATACATTTTGTCTAACACGATAATCATGAAACATCACAACCGCTGTTAGACAATGTCATTTTAATAAAAACGTAAGATTTTTGAGGGACAGAGATTACAATTAATCTTCTTCGTGGGAAGGACTAGGCTAACGTTTTTTGTGTGGTAAATGTTTGATTTGCTTTCAATAAGCATACAATAAGTGCAATGGCGGAGCCAGGGGGAGGCTGGGGGGTGGCCAGTTTTGACGGCACTGTCGGACCATTTGGCGACGCCAATGAATGCCTGCTACTACAATTACGATTAGGGCATTAAGCAGACGCTTTTATCCAAAGTGACTTACATCGGTTATACACACTGACACACCGACGGCAGGGACACATCAACGCTCAGCAAGGAGGAGCTGGGGATCGAACTAGCAACCTTTCGGTTACAGGAAAACTGCTCTACCTCCTGAGCTAAGCCAACCCACTACTACAGACCTGAGGCTTCGATTTCCAACTGTGGCTAACGAAACAAACCTAAAACAGTATGGTATGATATCATAATGGATGTTGTTATTGTCTTCTAGCAACTGACTATCCCACCCATGACTGTATCCATTTTGCGAAGTTTAGAAGCAAGCTACCTCGGAGGAGAACATAGCAAACTGTATTTGATAACTACTTTGCGAGTCTTACAGACTTTGTACAGTGTTTTAATATAATCTCTCTCTACACTATTTGTTTTTGTAACTTCGGATCGATTTTCGATTTATCTAGTTATTTGCTGTTAAATGCTATAGTTGCCAGGACTTGTTATGATTGTGTCAGGTATATGCAGCATATGCTGCATTTTGGATAGGTGTATCATTAAAGAGGGAAAAATAATGAAGAGGAAGAAGGCAGACATAGCGTCATTCTTCAGGGCAAGTGGAAAGAAGTCAGCTTAGGCACATAATGAGGATGAGGTGGAGAAAGAACAGGCAGAGAGCGAGGATGAGGAGCCCCCAGAGAGCAGCAACTTAAGTGAACCTCCAGGTATACAGTATAGAGACTCATATACAGTACAGATTGGTACGAGGTTATCTTATTTACATTTTTTTTCAAGTGTGTCTATTCATATGCAGTTTAAGTTGACAGTGCATTGTAAAACATTTTCAGTACATGAAAAGTATGGCAGTATGGCATATTTTTATTTGCTACCCAGAGACACTTTCACTAATCTACTTTAGCTTATAGTGTGTCTGTTAAACACTATATAGTATGCATTATAAAACCTTTTTTGGAAAATTACCTATACACCTTATAATAATTATTTTAAATATTTTAGATGTTTCTGAAAGATTGAACTTCGACAGCAGGACAGAAGGGTCCTCCCTGAGGAGTGGCCCAAGTGGACCCCCAGGTAAATTCATCACTCTTACATTGTGTGTTGTACTCTTCTGTTAACATTTCCATCGATATTGTCCTCAAGTTTATATTGTATGTGTTTAATGCTGTAGAAAATGAATCATAATTGTTTGTATCTTAGATAGTGGATCATAACACATTGTGGAACACCTATGAATGTTTTTTATATATATATGTATATTTAGATTCCCACAGAGAACAAGCACAGCAGACAGATTCAGACAGCGAGAGAGCGGAGCCTCCAATGAGGAGTGGCCCAAGTGGACCTCCAGGTATACTCACTCTTTCACACATACTGGACACTTGAATTTCACTTGAGTTTTGCCCAATCTGATGCAGTGGCAATGTTAAAATGCAGCCTGATAATTCATGGACAGGTATGAGTCACACCACTCACCTCAACTGGAGTAGAGTTGGATGAATGGCCTCAAATCTATAACGTTTTTAAGCAGACTAAAGGGTTCAGATAATGCATTAGAAGTAACATGGGATAGTACACTCCCATTTATGAGGTTATCTTGACTGTTATTAATCTCTGCTGTAATTTAATAATGGAATATGCCTTTATTATTATTTATTTTTTTAAACAGACATTTCCAAATCAAGAGCTCATAGTCCAGTCCAGCCACGTCTGAAACTCTATCCAAGGACACTCCAGGGCGACAGGCGCAGAAACTTTCAGGCATTGTGGTACTCTATCCACACATGGCCAGAATATTCACTGACACAAGACTCAGCATACTGTTATGCAGGCATTTTGGCCTTCCACACACAGAGTCAGTGTTCACTTGGGATATAAAACCTGGAAAAGGGCAACATTCAGAGATGGAGGGTTTTGTGCACATCTAAAGAGAGGGTCACACAAATGCAATGATTGCTTGAAAAGAATATGATAGAGCAGATAAAGCTGATGCCTTGTTAATGAGTACTCTCACTAAAGAACATCATAAGCAGATAGAGGAAAATCGTGCCTACATAAAAAGTTTAGCAGAAGTCCTACTGTTAACTGCAACCCAGAATATTTCACAGAAGGGACACAAGGGGACAGCAGATGCAGACAACAGGGGAAATATCTTGGCTATATTGGACATGATTGCGAAACATGACCCATTTGTTAAAAAGAAAATGACAGGCCCTCGCAATGCAAAATACACGAGTCACCAAATTCAAAATGAAATTTTGGATACATTAGCTGAAATGGTACGCTCTTCCATCATAAACGAAGACAAGGAGAGTAAAGTATTTTCCCTTATGGCAGATGAAACTAAAGACCTTAAAAAAAAAGGAGCAGATCTCTTTAGTGTTAAGATATTATTATGCCGGAGCCGTAGAAGAGAGTTTTTTGCACTTTAAATCTGCAGACCGCCGAGATGCTGCAGGCCTGACAGATAAAATAATACAGGTACTTGAGAGATGTGGCTTGGAATACAAAAGTAACCTGATCGGGCAATCATATGATGGGGCTTCTGTCATGAGTGGCAAGCACTCTGGCGTTCAGGCTTGTATTAAAGAGGTGGCAAAACAGGCTTTTTATGTACATTGTAATGCCCATTGTCTTAATCTGGTTCTTTTGGACACAGTTAAGGCAGTCCCACAAGCTAAATGTTTTTTTTGCATTGTTGCAGAGACTATGTATTTGTTTCTGGCTCTTCCATTCACAACAAGTGGCTTAACATACAGAAATAAATGTATCCTGGGGCACCCAGAGAGCTTCAGTGATTGAGTGAAACAAGGTGGGCTTGCCGGCATATAGTTTGCCACAATGTGCTTGATAGACTACCTGCCATCATACGTCTCCTTGAAGAAGTGGCTTCAGAAAACAGTGGAGATAGAAGCATTGATGCACAAGGCCTGCTCTCTCAATTTGAGCTTTTGGTGATATGCACTAAGGTTTTTGGGGATGCAAGGTGTCTCTCGGACATTCTACAGTCTCTCTCTCTTGATTTATGTTGGATCTAGTTGTGGATCTAGTTCAAGCCATTGTGCAACGTTTTCAAGCTTGCAGGGATGAATCCTACTTTGAAGAACTCTGGAGAGAAATCTTAAATACTGCTGAAAAATGTGATGTAGAGGTGGAATCTCCTTCAAAAAGAAAGACAAAACAGAGCCGAAGGCTAGATGGACATGCTGTCATGTCCTCAACAGGTGAGCGTTCTGAGCAGAGTATGGACACTTTCCGTACCAGCATATTCTACCCTGTGCCTTAAATCCGTCAAGCAATACATTTTGCCAAGAGCAAGCTCTATTTGCATTTGCTTCTATTTATGAATGCAACACAGATGACCTCAACCACGAGTTATACCAAATGAAAAGAATCCTAGAGAGAAAAGTAAAATCTGGCATACAGAAGCCCTCTAGCATGGTAGAACTAACTAAATTCATTGAACCTTTTAAAAGAGGTATTCCATGAGCTCTTCAGGTTATGCAAAATTGCTATTGCCATACCAGTCAGTATTGCCTCCTGTGAACGCAGCTTTTACACACTCAAGTTGATGAAGACACACTTGAGATCCACTATGGATGATGATTGACTGAGCAGTCTGGGTATTTTAAGTGTGGAGTCGAGCAAAGTCCCTGGGCTTGATACAGGATGAATTTGTTTATCAATTTGCTGCAAATCACAATAATCGCAGAATACGGCTGAAATTAGTGTGTACACTTAGAATTACATTTTAAGTGATTATGTAAATAGTGTGAATAATGCAGTTAAGTTCTGCATTACAAGATACCATGTAAATAATTCCCAAGGGCTTCGAGGCAATTGTTTTTTAAGAGGCACTTGGACCTTGTATTACAACTTTAACCATGAAACACAATTCATGCTTTGATATAACATAACGCCACCAAATATGTTTGTTTTTTAACACAAAGGATAGTGTATCAAATTGATCAATGCCTCTATAATAGACAGAAGGCCAACCATTAGCTCTTAGGGACAGTCATTGAAATGTTTAGTTCAGTTTCCATGAGATGTCACTGTTTTGGATTCTCCGTCCAGTGTTTCCCCTATATGCACCTAGCAGCGGCGGTACGCCGTGGGACTTTTTTTTCTGAAAACTGATAGGTCAATCCGGGGACAAAGGAAAAAGTGATTTTGGCATCTCTACCCATCTTGGAATGGCACAAAACAGGGCGTGACCTCATACCTTGAGAGTAATTATATTATATTATCTTATTAATTATAGAAGCATCCGACAGCGTCGGTTATAAGTTTCCCATTTTCGATGGGATAAAGAATAAAGTCTGCTTTAATGAGTGTAAAGATTGACGGCCTGTGGACAGGTTTTACGTATATGGTGTCAAAAGAGATGAGATGTAAAAAAAGTGATTATTTGCTTCATTGCACAGGATGGCACCAAATGTGCAAACCTGTTTTAAATGTCTATTAAAACATATATCATCCCACTGCAGACACAAATGTGCGTTCACGTGTGGTGTGGGTTCTTGTTTACGCAGATTGGAACGCCCCATTCTTCTTCTTCGTCGCCCTTCTTGCTGAACTGTATTAAAATGTCAAAGTATACTACTCCTACTCCTTAATCCGACTGTAACTATGGAGGCCCCTCGAGCATTCAAAGTTCTCCGTCGGGATGTCGGACACGCTATGCAATTCGCCGCCCGATCAATCTTATATGTTGACTACAAACCATGTAAATAGTGTTGTAAATAAACTTCCAAAGCTTTTCAAATCTTGTTTGGTATTTTATTGGTCTTTAATGTGAAAAGTAAACAATGTACAAAGTCAAACCGGAGAAGTGATTCCGGAAATGATTTTGTTGGAGAACCAATCAAAGCGCTTGCCGTCTCCGTTGCGTCAACGGATAGTTTAAAAATATTGGATGTGCAGGTAAGCCACGGAGAGGGTCTCCGACAGACTCTCTACGTAGAAGGCTCTCCATGTCTACGTACAGCACTTAACCTAGGACTACATACCGGCCTAACTTTCACCGTCAACACCGGCCCCCTCCTTCTTCGCACAGCTTCGTCAACAACAGATTTTCTCAAACAGAAATTTCTAAATAAGATCTAATAGTTAGTATGGGTAGCAATTAGAACTAACGTTAGCCAAGGGAGACTCCATGATTGCTAAATCGCATGAGAGAGGTAAAATTACCATTAAGGAAGGAAAGCATAGTATGCCTTGCGACTATGCTTTGCAGTATGCCTTGCGAAACCCAGTATGCCTTTCGAAACACTTCGTGATTGGTCGGTGAAACGCTACCAGGAATGGCTAATCAGCGTTCTTGTGTCATGACGGAAACGCCCAAGCCTGCAGCTGGACCGTTCTCATCAAAACAGAGTCAAGCAAAGAACCCTATTCAAATAAACACCTTGGTCAATATATTGATATATCTATGCCTGCAACTGCAAAATGCATGAATATTAAAGGTGGAATATGGATAGAGGACATGAAGGTACGGTTAGATAGAATTACGAATCTACTATATCCTTTTGCATCACAAATGTGTTAATTTGCAGGGTCAACCAATTTGTAATTATCAAATCTGCTGATATTATATCATCGAATGATTGCAGATAATGATGTTTAATCTTATTTATTATCTGATATAATTGCAGTCTCTTGAAACTTGAAACTATTGCTGCCAAAATTGTATTCAACTGAATGATGAGCTCACACGATGTTCAGTATAACAATAGACTATCATTTAAGATTATATTTAAACTTTGTCAAAATGAGGATAAGAAAATAAAATACATTTAATTCTCGGAAATAAATGGGTTAAATTTGAATTCCTTCTGTTGCAAAAGAAAAACATTCACTAAGTACACAAATCCTAGTGTTTTTTAGTACCGAAAACCAACAACCTACTGGTTAATGTAATGACAAACATAAAAAATGCTTTGCCTTACAATTAAAGTACTCTCAGGAAGGAGTGACTTTTTATAACCAACATATATTAATATTGTAGTAGTTGATTACATTTACGTAGCTGCATGTAAATCCCACGTTCAATCCAAAAATGAAACGATAAACCAATCAAAAGGATTTACACTAAAATACAGTACAATAGGTTAAATGATCACATGTTGATATTCCATTATAACTACATTTTTAATTGCTTCAGTCTTTTGAACACCTTTTTAAGAGACTGTTTTATTTCCTGAGTCTGTAGAACATAAATGAGTGGGTTCAACACTGGGGGCAGGACTGCAGTAAGAGACATATTAATGATCCTGATATTTGGAGGCATTTTAGCGGCAAAGGCAAATGCGACTATAATAGGTAGGTAATAAATGGTCACCAACATCATGTGAGCACTGCATGTTTTGAAAGCCTTCATTCTGTCCTGTGCTCCAGCAATTTTAGCCAATGCTGCACCAATGCACATGTAAGTGATCAAGACAAACATCAATGGAACCCAAAGAATAAAAGCAACTAACACTTTGGCAAGTATAGAATTAGGCAGATTGTCATTGCATGCGAGTCGATAAAGTGGCCCATGGTCACAGAAATAGCTGTTGATAACAACAGACCTGCAGTAGGACAGCCGTGTTAGAAGCCCTACAGCTGTCAAGTTGACAAGGATGCCGATAATCCAAAAAGAGGCCACCAGTGAGGACATGGTCTTCAGACTCACAATGATCTGATAACGTAATGGAAAGGTGATCGCCACTAGCCTGTCGAAGGAGAGTACAACCAGATTAAGAGACTGCATGGTGATGGTCATGAAATTAAAAAACTCGTAGGTTAAGCAATTGCTGTATGTGATGTTCTTGTGGTTGAACCAGAACGTGTCAATGACCTTGGGCACCAGGGCGGAGTTGCCGAGCACATCTACAAACGCCAAGTTAAACACAGCAATATACTTTGGAGTCTTGAGACTCCGGTCTAAGCATATCAAGGCCATCACTATCCCGTTTTCCACCACTGACACAATGTACAGCACCAGTAAAAACAAAAAGTAGTAGTTGACATGAGGGATGCCTGAAAAGCCATTGATAATAAAGTACGCTGGTCTCACAATAGTCATGTTAGAGTACATGGTTTGATATCCAAGTGAGCTTGACAATAGCTCTTCTCTCTTTATGTGTTTATGTCTCTGTGTCTCTCCCTCTCCCTCTGTTCAGGGTGATGTGTGGGGCAGCTTTATGCCTCACCCTGACAGTACATTGTCATCACCACCAGATATAGCCTCAGGAGCAGACAGGAGGGGGCCCTCAGGGGCCCGGGCTCCGGCCCCTTTGCCCTCATTGGCTAAAGTTCTCCTCTGGCCCAAAATAACCTCCTAAAAACCTTTGTCCTTTTATGGGCTTTTGCTTTTCCATAATAGTAATTCTGTTGTATTTTTCTGTACTGCATATTCATTGTAAATATATCAGGCCCAAGTTCATTGGTTATCATTATAACTGGGGGTTGGTTGTTCTCGTACTGCCCCCCAAAATGACTGTGCATTTTTTTAATTAAAGTTTTTAATTAATGTTGCGATATTCCAGAGGGTTGGTCTCATGGTAGGCTTGTAGGATTCATAGAAGAGTCGGTGAGGAATGAGTTAATAGAATTCCAATGTGCAGGTTTTCCGCACCCTTTGGGGTCGTCAGGCCTTCCCTGATTTAGACCGGCTAATCTGGTGCCCTACGTCCTCCAATAAGAGGGGCCGGCTGGATGGAATCTGGTGATGGGAGGGCTCTCGGCGCTTTGACGCACTTGTCTAATAACTCCTGAGTGTCTAAACGATTTCAGAGATTTAGTCAAGGGAAAAAAGGTATTGTTCGGGTATAATTGGTTTCATATTCCACCGATTATTCCTGATGAGGGATACGCTGTGGCAAGTATTAGTTTCAAGGTTTTGAATGTGTTTGTTGATTTAAAAGTCTTAATCCCATCCTGGGTTTGGGCTTTTTTTGCCAAAGCTGCGCCAGTGCACATGCATGTGATCAAGATAAACAGCAATGGAACCCGAAGAAAAACAGTTGTAAACAAGTTGGCAAGTGTATTATCAGCTTGAATGTTATTGCATGCGGTTCGACAAAGCAGCCCATGGAAAAAATAAATAGCTGATATCAACAACGACAATGATGAGCTCATTTAAGATCCCCATTTTAACTTTTTGTCACATAGATCAGTGGTTCTCAAAGTGGGGTCCCCGGACCCCTGGGGTTCCGCGTCGCGTTGCCATGGGGTCCGTGAAGAGCTTGTTACAACATAAACATACAGGTATTTATGGAGAAAGTGCTGGGCCTGTCATCATAACTCCCGTCGGCATAACGTTAAACCAATGAACACTCAGCTTTTACATTACGTCAAACTCCCTCAGGCTTTAACTTCACATCTCGCAGCTGAATAACTAAAGAAAGCCAATTAAACAGGCGCATTGTGTTCAGCCCTCCCCTGCTTTCATTTTGGGCCAATAGTAACTCTGTTAACATTACGTCAATCTGTCAACGCATTCTCCAGTCTGAAAACTTTTAAGTAGCCTACTGAGGAGAATCCACAATGGATAAATATTTAAAGAGGCCTAATACTGGTAATCCTAAACAAAGCGGAAAAGTTAGGCGGTACGATGAAAACTACATTGTCTTTGGATTTATTGAGAACAGTGGTGGGAAGCCGACGTGTGTCTTCATGCGTTAGCGAACAAATCAATGAAGCCGTCTATGCTAAAGCGTCATCTCCTAACCAAGCAACCGGAGTACAGTGATAAATCAAAGAGAATTATTTGTGAGGAAAGGGGAAGAATATATCCATCAACGATCAAAACTCACTAATTTGGCCACAACGTCTGAGAGGGCACAAAAGGCTTCATTTTTAGTGGCTCGGCAGATGGCAAAATGCAAGAAGCCACATACAATCGCACTAGAGCTGATCCTCCCAGCAGCAGTGGGTATGTGTGAGATAATGCTCGGGACAGAGGTAGCAAATAAATTAAAAAGCATACCCCTCTCCGATGACACCGTGAAGCGGAGGATCGATGACCTGTCGGATGATATCGTATTGCAGCTTCTGGGGAGACGTTCGTTGCAGTGAGTGCAATTTTACATACAGTTGGACTAATCAACTGATGTGGCTAGCGCAGTACAGCTAAGCACTCTTGTCCGCTACCCCTGGGATGGAGCCATTCTGGAGGACTTCTTGTTCTGCAAAGAGATCCCTGGCAGGACAACCGGCGAGGAGTATTTAAGATCATGAACGAGTTTTTTGAGTTCCATGAGCTGAGTTGGGGGAACCAACTGCACCAATGACGGGCCGAAAGAGCGGCGTTGTCGCTCGGATAAAGGCAGTAAATCAGAAGGGGAATCTGTGCACTGTATGCTGCAACGGCAAGCGCTCGCCTCCAAAGGTATGGAATCAGATCTGCACTTTGTGTTGAGTACAGCTGTAACTGCAGTTAATTTTGTTAGATCGAGGGCATTGCAGTCACGTTTGTTAGGGGAACTTTGTCGGGAGATGGATGCGGGCCATGACACACTGCTTTACCATTCTGAAGTAAGGTGGCTCTCTCGTAGGAAGGTGCTTCAGCGGGTATTCGAGCTACGCAGCGAGATGTCAGAGTTTCTGAGGACTGAAAAGCCCGACCTCCATGGACGCTGGAAGTGGGGGGGCTGCAGCCCCCCCTGGTGGCGAGAGGCTGAATGTGAAATGCAAAACCCCCGTGGAAATAAATAAATACATAAATATATCAGACTATTATTATACTATTGTCATTTTATTTACATAACTCAAACAACATATTTGACTATAAATGTCACAAGCATGATTTCATTCACAAAATGTAGTACCACAAACACAGCATAACGACCGTTTAAAGTGTTCTACTCTGGACGTCATCAACTAGGCTAGCACTAGCATTTTGAACAGAGCTAAAAACAGAGCTAGAAGGTATGAGTCAGAAAATAATTTCGGATTTTTTCAAAGATCCTGTGGGTCATGGTTCCACCAAAAGGCAAAACACTACGAATGTAGAATGTGTCAGTATTCAAGTGTCTTTACCAGCATTACCATCAAAGGATCACCCCCCAATCAGACCGGAGGAGGAGAGCTTGGATGAGCCGGCGATGCTAACTGCTGCGGCGCCGTCGGTGGATTCTGTTGCTGCTACTAGCGGGGAAGCTAGCACTAGCTACAGTCTGAGTGAGGAGCCTTTTCAGCCAAAAGATTTTTCGTTCCCAGCCAGGCGTTTTGCTAATGAAAACTTCTCCAGATAGCCTAATCTAGGCTATGTTACTTGTTCATAACACTGTCTAATGCATAATATCAGTACCTTGTGCGTGTAATTAAATATTTGAGGTCTTAATTAAAGACATATTCTGAGAAATACTTGCATTTCATGTGTGATTCAATGAAGCACATTCACAAGTTGGCCTTATGGTGTATTTCTAAAATCTCTGGTCTAATACAGGTTGGTTGTGATGACATCTCATTATAGCCTTTATCACATGATTACTAGGCATATAAATAACCAAGTGCAACACCCTATCGAGAACGTTATTTATTTATGTTTGACCTTTCGCATTATGACGTCATCGGAACGTTTCTCAGCCCCCCCAACTGTGAATTACTTCCAGCGTCCGACCTCGCAGTTTCTTTCCGACCCCGAGTATGTTGCCAAATTGGCATATCTTGTTGGTGTATTCAACATTCTCAATAGCCTCAACCTCTCCATCCAGGGACGCTATGCATCCATCCGTGACGTTAGCGATAAATTAACTGCTTTTATGAGGAAAACTGAGCTATGGAGAAGACGACTCCAAGATGGAGTGACCGACATGTTCCCGCAACTCACGGATTATCTTCACGCAAACAACCTGTCAGTTGCTGCAGTGAAAGAGGTAGCCACCTCTCACCTCACTGCACTCAGCAAGCACTTCAATTCGTACTTGAAGAATACTGATGCTTGGGACTGGGTGCGAGATCCCTTTGCTCCAGGAGTAACATGTAGTGGCCTCACTAGCAAAGCAGAGGATGAGTTGGTGGATTTATCTTGTGATCGGACTCTGGAGGCCCGATTCCAGCAGGTGAGCCATGTAGACTTTTGGCCCTCCCTCTCACGTGAGCATCCTGAGCTCACAGTCACAGCACAGGCCATGCAGGTATTGCTACCATTTCCTACTACTTACTTATGAGAGTCATCATTCTCAACTTTGACTGCAATGAAGACAAAGTACAGAGCTCGTCTCCATGTGGAGAGTGATCTTAGAGTCTGTTTATCGTCCATCACGCCAAGACTGGACCAACTATGTAGTGAGAGACGGGCACACCCATCTCATTAGTGACGCATTCATCTTCTTAATATGGGGTGCCTATACATCTCTTTGTTTAAGAGTATGCATTATTGTCACCTTATACCAGTGCTTTTGTATTGTCTGTTAATACTACTTGATTTGATTAATGTAAGAGTTGATGTTGCACTTGTTACATTGTGTTCCGCTGTGTTTCTACAGTTAATTGTATTTGCCTCTCTCTCTCCCTCTCTCAAAAAGTTAAAAAGCTTGATTCTCTCTGTACCTGTTACTGCATCAGTACATTTTCATTGTCTTTTAGTAGGGCCCGACCGATTCATCGGCCTGCCGATTTTATCGGTCGATTATAGCCTCTTTAAAATTAATCAACATCTGCCAAAAAGTCGCAGATTAATGCCGTTTATGTTTTATTTATTTTTATTTATTTTTTTAAATATATTTATTTATTACCAGAAATTTAACTGTGCTATGTATCTAGGAGATACCTTTGCTGTCCACCTTCCTCTGTGCCAAGTGAGAGGGTATTCAGTACTATTGGCAACATTTATGAGAAGCGCAGCTCCCTTAAGGGAGAAAATACTGAAAAACTGTGCTTCCTGCACTACAACCTGCCCCTGCTGAAGTGGCAATATTAAGGACTCTATGACTGGCAGGGGCATGTGAATAATTTTTTTTTTGGAAAATATCCATATGTTTTTTCATTACCTCGTTCCTTTACAGTTATTTTATGTTAGCATTAAATATAGTTTTCAAATATGTTGTGTACAGTCACAAAAAAGTTCTTCTTCCTGCACTTATGTCAAAAGATTGTTGCACAAGATGTTAATATGCTGCTTGCCCCAGCCTCACACAACTCTTTATCTATTTTGCAGTAATTTAATTTCTTTATTTGTTCCAATATGCAAGTAAAAAACTGCTATGTTAGAATTATGTTACCAATAAAAAGAAGTTCCTGCACAATTTTTTTTAAGATCTTTTTTATTTTATTTGAATAAGATAAGATAACAATAAGATGTATTTGCACTAATTTTTGACAGTAAATGTATTCTAAAACACTCAAAGGTTCTGCATTCAATTCACATATTCGTCACAAGTGTTTAAAGTATATTTAAGGGATCCAAAAATAAGTTTTATATGCTTTTCCATTTTTTTAAATAATCTGCAGATTTAATCGTAATCAGAATTTCTCTCTGAAAATAATCGGCATCGGCCCTCCAAAATCAATATCGGTCTGGCCCTATCTATTAGCACTATACTTTACTAGCCGGTTGCACTATTGTTGCACACACACACACACACACACACACACACACACACACACACACACACACACACACACACACACACACACACACACACACACACACACACACACACACACACACACACACAGATTTAGCTTTGATTCATGATTTACCTACTAAAACAATTGTCTCTCAATGCATTGAGTATTTTATTTGTTCAACAGTATATTGTCTGTTACATCTGATCATTATCACTGTCCTTCATTGTTATTTGCTGTGATGAATTACCAAATGGCCCGACTATTTGTGTGCATGTGGGCGAAATTTTTACACACATTTATAAAAAAAAATATGTATATCTATTTACATATTGTAAAGTTATGCCAAAATGCAAAAAAATGCTTATTGTGGTATTATCACTGAATGAATGAAGCATAAAAGAGTTCAAAAGCATCTAACAGAACAAACAGACATGAGCCTATATGATTACATTTATGTTGCGGTTATGAGGGGGTCCTTGAAAAAGATTCTGCCTTATGGGGGGTCCCCGGCCTCATATAGTTTGAGAACCCCTGACATAGATCACTCAAAACAACAATGCATTAATTTCTCAGAATTAAATGGGTTAAGAGTTATTGTTCTTCAATTACAAAAGACAAAGGTTTTAATACCAAAAATTCAAAGATTGTGCTGACTATTACAAATGTTTTGCCTAACAAAAAATTTACACTTCCGACACAATATTTGAAATTAAATATCACGCATCGAGATTCTACTTCAATGCAACTTTTGATTGCTACATTCTTTTGAACACCTTTTTCAGGGACAGTTTGATTTCCTGAGTCTGTAGAACATAAATTAGTGGGTTCAACGCTGGAGGTATGAGTGCTGCAAGAGAAAGAATAATTATCCTTGTATTACGAGGCATTTTAGCAGCAACACTAAAAGTGACAAGAATAGGTAAGTAATAAATAATCACCAACATTATATGGGCACTGCATGTTTTAAAGGCCTTCATCCTATCTTGTACTCCAGCTATTTTAGCCAAAGCTGCACCAATGCACATGTAAGATATCAAGATAAAGAGCAATGGAGCCCAAATAATTATAACTGGTAACACTATGGAAATGATATGATTGGGCCGATTGTCATTGCAGGCAAGTCGATAGAGCGGCCCATGGTCACAGAAATAGCTGTTGATAACAACAGACCTGCAGTAGGACAGTCGTGTTAGAAGCCCTACAACTATCAAGTTGACAAGGATGCCGATAATCCAAAAAGAGGCCACCAGTGAGGACATGGCCTTCAGACTCACAATGATCTGATAACGCAATGGAAAGGTGATCGCCACTAGCCTGTCAAAGGAGAGTACACAATTTACATTTTAGTTTGTTGCCTTTCTGGAGGAAATAGTCCCACACCAAGCTTTGTTCGCACGCTTAATTTTCTTACCTCAGAGTGCTAGCTAGCGATGCCGTGTATTACGTATATGCAACGTGTATAGGAAGATTAACCTTTAGGCCGACATGCCTAACCGGTCTCGGTCATTAGGCATGTCTACAGTTAACGGTTAACTGTAGACATCACTAAACTGAATCATAATCAATCTATCATCATTATTACGGGGGGTTGTTGACCTCGTACTGCCCCAACATTGTCTGTGCACGGCCCTGCTCAGGAGGGATTCAGATGGCATTCCACTCTAAAGAGTTCTGATGCATGAGCCAAGGCCCCCTTACATCTATGCATTGGCTGGATGGATAAACCCATTCACCCAAAAGACTGGAGTTCAGGTCACGTATTCATTTTAGACTTGGTTGACTTATTATTCATATAAAAAAATTCATTAGACTTGAGTTAATTTGACGAAGACAGCCGAATAGCAAAAACTAAAACAGTTAGATGCAGAGGACGGGTCATGCCTTCCCCAATCCTAGGTGAAAACCTAAATGGATTCTGAAAGACTATTAATTATTAATTAAAATAAATATTTCTATGTTCCAACTTCAGACAATTGAATATACATTAACACGTTAAAATTATTTTTTCATTTAATTTGGTTGATTTGTGTTTTTGCACAGTATAGCACTAGCAGAATAATGTGCCAGCCTGTTTTAAATGTCAAGACACATTGAATATAAAAAACCTACCAAAACAGATCCAAGCAAAGAACCATAAATATATCTATGACTTTAACTGCATAAATATTAAAGGTGATACATTGATGGAGTTTATACGTACTGACATGAAGCTAAAACAATCAATATTGGACTGAATCTCCTTATGAGCTCACACCATGTTCAGCATAACAGTAGACTGTAGGGGTTTAACGATACATGATTTCGTATTGAACCGAATTGGTACGGACGTCACGGTTTGGTGCATGATTTACATGGAGACTACACGTATAAAATTAAATAAAACTGGCGTGCAAATTAAGTAATGTAATGCGGAACTAGTGTTAGATACGCAAGTTCTTCATCGCTTTTCCACAGCAAAAAGTGGGCGTGACCCGGACTGAGCCGTATTGAGCCGTACTCGTCTAGCTGTACTCCTCCGTTGGGGTACTGGGACGCCTGAAAGGGTGCCGGCAAGTTCGAGCTACACACGCCGTCCTTTGATAGGTCGACAGAATTGCACTTCCGTGATACAGGGGGATAATAACAAATAAAGACATTATCCGCAAGGTATTTCTGGACAACGGCGAAAGCTTTGTTTATTGAAGAAAATGTTGCAGAAAGTTTGCCGTCCTTCTTGGACGTCCTACATTGTTGATCTTTTTCATTGTGTGCGTTCATCTTTTTTTTTGGATTTATCATCTGCGATAGAAACGCGAGCCGGAACTGAGCGGCGCCGAACCGCACCTTCACTACTCCAAGTCGCACCGAACCGACCCGCACCCTCCGGTGGAAATGCGCTAATTCTGTGTACTTTGCACTTTCATAAATAAGACATGCTGCATGTTCAGTTTTATAACTTTGTCTTATTTTGTTTATAGGTTACGGAGTCTGGAGATGATGTGGGGTACTTATTTTTTACTGTTTACAACTTAGATTACACAGTTCAGGCGGTTGCAGCTAGCTCAGGAGAGAGACTGTATGACACTAGGTGGTACAACCTGAGACATGCACAATAAAAATAATTGCCTTCTGCATTTTTGTTTTTTCTTTACCCTTCATTGTACCGAACTCGTACCGAACCGTGATGTCTGAACCGAGGTTTGAACCGAACCTTGACTTCAGTGTACCGTTACACCCCTAGTAGACTGGGGCGATTACAGATCATATTTAAACTTTTTGTCATATAGATCAATCAAAAATACAATGCATTAAATTCTCCAAATTAAAAAAGGTTTAAGATTTCCTTTTCTTCAGTTGCAAAATTAAAACAATCCCTAAGAATACAATTCAGTGTTTTTTAACACCAAAAACATCATGATTATTGTAATGACAGCTATTTTAAATGTTTTGCCTTACAATTAAAATACCTATATGAAGGATTGATTTGATCACATTTACAAAATTACACATTCCAAACATTTAACAATGAATTGATCAAAGAATGTATGCTACAAAACAATATCTTAAATGACACTTCACATTGATATTCTATTTCACGGCAATTTTTGATTGCTTTATTCTTGCGTACACCTTTTTAAGAGACAGTTTGATTTCCTGAGTCTGTAGAACATATATCAGTGGGTTCAACGCTGGAGGTAGGACAGCTGCAAGAGAAAGACTAATAATCCTAGCATTACGAGGCATTTTAGCAGCAACATTAAAAGTGACTAGAATAGGTAAGTAATAAATAGCCACCAACATTATATGAGCACTGCATGTTTTAAAAGCCTTCATCCTATCCTGTCCTCCAGCTATTTTAGCCAAAGCTGCACCAATGCACATGTAAGATATCAAGATAAAGAACAATGGAGCCCAAATAAAAAGAGATGGTATCACTTTGGATAGTATATTACTAGGCAGATTGTCATTGCAGGCAAGTAGAAAGAGCAGCCCATAGTCACAGAAATAGCTATTGATAACAATAGACCTGCAGTATGACAGCCGTGTTAGAAACCCTACAACTATTAAGATGTCAAGGATGCAGACGATCCAGCAAGCGGCCACCAGTGAGAACATGGTCTTCAGGCTCAAAATTATCTGATAACGTAATGGAAAGGTGATCGCTATTAGCCTGTCAAAGGAGAGTAAAGCCAGATTAAGAGACTGCATGAGGAGGTTCACGTAATAAAAAAACAAATAGGTTAAGCAGTTGCTGTACATGATATACTTGTGGTCGAACCAGAACGTGTCGATAACCTTGGGCACCAGGGCAGAGTTGCCGAGCACATCTACAAACGCCAAGTTGAACACAGCAATATACTTTGGAGTCTTGAGACTCTGGTCTAAGCATATCAAGGCCATCACTACCCCGTTTTCCACCACTGACATGATGTACAGCACCAGTAAAAATAAATAGTAGTAGTTAATATGAGGGATGCCTGAAAAGCCACTGATAATGAAGTATGCTGGTGTCACAATAGTCATGTTAGACTCCATTGTTTGATGTCCAAGTGATGTTAGAGAGCTTGACCAGCTCCTTTCTTTTTATGTTTTTCAATCTCTACGCCTCTTTCTCTCCAGGGTAATGTGTGGGGCAAGCAGTTTTATGGCTCACTCTGACGGTACATTGTCATCATCATCAGATACAGCCTCAGGGGCCGACATGTGCACAGGAGAGGGGCCTCAGGGGCCCAGAATTACAATTACAATTAGGTCATTTAGCAGACGCTTTTATCCAAAGCACCTTACATCGGTTAATACACACATTGACACACCGACGGCAGAGTCAACCATGCAAGGCGACAGCCAGCTCGTCAGGAGCAGTTAGGGTTAAGTGTCTTGCTCAGGGACACATCAACACCTCAGCTAGGAGTGAATTAGCTCTCATTGGCTATGTTGTCCTCTCAAAATCTTACGTTTTTAGAATGTTTGTATCACTGTCGTTTTTACTACTTCAGATTCTGTTTACATAAACTTCACAGCCTATCCGCCAACCCAAACGACAGAATAGGTTTGAAAAGGTAGTCCAAAAACACCCATATGCATTTTATTGCAAGGATTCATATGGAGCTTCACACATCCATACACACACACAAACACACACACCTTGGTGTTATCCTATAAGTGTCCAAGAAGCTTAAAAAAAGTCATCATAAAAATATATCCTAGTGGGTTGAGAAAATAATGGAACAAACTGTTTGGCAGAGACAGGCAAAAACATAGGATTTTATTCCTGTTTTCTCTTGATTAAAGTCTTATTTTAGTAAAATTGACTAAAGGACATGTTGACATTACCACGTAAAAAAATAAAATAAATTTGGTTTCACTTAATAGGCCACTCGGCAGGTCAGGTCATTGGGGCTGTGTCTCAATTCAGGGGCCGCATCCTTCAAAGGCTGCATTTGAAGACCGATTGTGTCACAGCGGCGCGGCTACTCTGTCCCATTTCAAAGGTACGTCATCATGCAAGTGAAAGGGCGTTAAAGACTTGTTACGCAAACTGGAAATGCTCCGTAGGCCCGAACCTCTCATTTAACAACGCTTGTTCGGCATTCAGTTCGGCCTTCGCGGTCTACGAAGAGGCCACACCTTCATAGACTGCGTCCTGTGAAGGATGCGTCCCCTGAATTGAGACACAGCCTACGTGTTATTCTGCAGCCGTTTTATGTGAGAAACAAAATATTTAAATATATTTTACCGAAATCTCAGCTCCATTTTCTTTGGTTTCTCTTTACAATAAGGGTACATTAATTAACCATTTATTACCAATAAACACAGCATTAACATACTTAATAAACAGTTAACTAATGGTCTACCATTTACTCATGGTGTTGAGTTAATGGTTAATGGTGTTCATGAACTAGGATTTTAATGTATACATTTAATATGGTTAGTAAACCCTAACCTTAACCAACTACTCCTAACCTCTATGTTTATGCTATATAATAATTCCCCTTACTGCAAAAATACTTTTATAAACAATGCTTCATTAAAAAAATATATTATTTCCTTTAATGTAAAGTGTTGCCTTATCTTTCTTTTTTTGTAATTTCTTGAACTCATGAAAAACAAACTGCTTACTCTGTACAAAGTTAATGAACTGTGTACTGTAATCTCAACTCCGCTGGGGACATGAAGCGTCTAATGAGGATGTTAACGAGATGTTTGTTGATACTGTTCCTACAGAATGACGACATCGTACACTCAGGATCTCGCACCATGGAGAATAACCCCACTTTTTCGCAAGCGCAGTAAACAGCTGATGTAAGTGTTATACAAATTTATCACAGTTTGGGTCGCATCAGAGCTAGAAAGTTAGTTTGCAAAGAATAAAAATGCAATCATATTCCAATAAAATAATACTCATAAATGCATAAAATAATATGCATTTAGCTTCGACTGTGCAGTGACGATGGTCGACAACATGGAATCAAAATGGAAAATCAGATCCCACTCCCCAGTAGTCATATCTTGAAGCCACTGATCGAAACAAAGTGACAGTGATAAAAAAATTCCCACCAAATGTTTCCAGCAAGTCATTTATCAACTCAAAAACGGATGTTCTGTAATGTATTCATCACCCTGAACTCACGGGTGTTGGCTCCCAATATCCATTGGGAGGTGTAAGTGGGCCAAGGTGTAACTGTGCATTCACGTTCATCAGAAGCGAATTGAGCTGCCAAATCACCGGAAGTCATTCACTTTCTATGGGCAAGAGCGACCAAAGCGACACAAGCGTCAAACACTACCAGCGTTAAAAGGTGAGCGACCAGAGCGACCAAAAAAAGTTGAAGACGGCTGAACTTTATTTACACTTGCACTTTTAATTTAGATTTTCTTTTTATTTAATTTATCTTGAGATGTTTTTAGTTATATTTCAGCTCAGTGAAGCACTTTAAGCACCAACATTTTTCAGTGAAATTACCTTTCTTGTGCAAACATTCAAATAAAGAACTTTATGTTGACCAGATTCTTAGTTCATCATTTACAAGTCAATATTGCCTATATGGGCAGCTATTTAAAAAACGTGAACCTGTAAAACTGCAGTGTTGAATGCGATATGGTCGAAAATTTGGGTGCACCTAACTTTTGTGCTGGTGCACCTAAGAAAAAAAGTTAGGCGCACCAGTGCAACCAGTGAAAAAAGTTAGTTCAGAGCCCTGGCCTTTATAGACCCATTTATGGAAGACCGCCAAAGCCAGACCAACATGGCAGAACCAGGGCCAGTGAGTGACAGTGAGAGCAAGGACACAGACCAGGCAGAACCAGGGAGAGCACCGGTCGAGGACCAGGTAGAATCAGGGAGAGCACCGGTCGAGGACCAGGAGGCACCAGGGAGAGCACAGGCCGCCAACCAGATAACACCACAGGCCGAGGAGCAGGCAGCAGGACACAGCAGGACAAAGACAGGAAGAGGCAGAAGCCAGACTCGCAGCCTTGATGAGAGGCTCATCCAGCCATAGAGGCTGTTAGTAATCGAGTAGTGGGTCAGAGTCGTCCTGGATCGACCCCAGGATCTTAAATTCCAAATGTACAGGATGGTGTATGAGGCCAAGTTTCGTGAGGTTGACCCGTGGGGTGAGGGGAACGGGGTGCAGCTGACAACATTGTGAGGGGTGTTAGTAAACTTATTACCCTTGCAGTGCTGTCAGCTGCACCCTGTTCTCTCTCCCTCACATGCTATTTACACACACACAAACACACACACACACACACACACACCTTTCCATTTTACAATTTTGTGATGATTGGATGTTCTCGTTCACTCTTTGACATGTACACAGGTTTGTTTGTTTGTTTGTTGTTAAGTTCTCTCAAAATGTGCACACTTTTATCAGCATTTGCTGACTTGTTCAATTCAACACAATACTAATATTTCCAAAAACTATAGCTGTTGTGTTTATTTTAAAATCTACAATGTTATTGTAAAATGTAGGCCTCTGCTTTAAATGACTGCAACTACCATGGTTCATAAGGTAGTATGCAATGTAATGTGTAGGAGCCATCTATGTTCACCCTTTAGATTAGTTAAGTTATTTTAGCCACTTGGGGGAGTATTGCATTGACTGTGGCATCACTGGGAATTATGTATATACAGGTGAGATGATCAAACATATAGGATAGATACCACATAATGTATTATTTAATGCAGAAATGGGATGGGATTTGCGAAACGCCAGCAGATTTTGAAAATACACAACTCAAATGGTCCTACCCCCTCTCCTTCAACGCTGACTCTGACTCCCATTCCAAGTACATGGACGCGCAATCATGCACGAGCGAACACAGATGCGCGAGAGCGAGCCATTAGCTAGCTCCAGTAGCTACCGCAGGATAACAACAAACAGAAGCTTGCTCTGGGTCACGAGCTTTGAGTACATGCACGAAGGGGTCACACGCGGGGATAGGGGGAGTGCAGTACGACCGTTTGATTGACGTACTTACTGTCCGATGCCACTCGTTGGGTCTGGAAATCATTGCCTTGATTTTTTGAGCCATGCCCGTTCCACAGATGATTGACTTGTTTTCATTTTCATGTCAGTACTTCTAACTCAGTGGCTGTCAGTGGGTTATGATAAGGATTTCAAGTAATTTAGCAAAAATGGCCAAAAAAGAGAATTCCATACCCAACCTTTAAAAGAGCCGTTTTAAACACCAGGTTGCCAGCCAACAGCTCCCTCATTGGAGAAGTAGGAGACATACGCCTCCCTGACACGGAGGGCCTCCCGTGTGGCGTTGTTGCTGCCTGCTCTGTGAATACGCTGTAGGCCAGCAGCTTCACGGTTTGCAGTTGGTCCTGGTCCTGGTCGTGTTGTTGGCCTGGTGGTTTTCCTGATGAAGTTGTGCAGGATACAGGTCGCTTTCACACAGGCATCCACATTGCTAGGGCTGACCCCAATGACTCCTCGGTACATATGCCACTGGGAGGTGAGAATACCAAAAGGTATTCTCAACGATCAGCCTAGCATGGGACAACCTGAAGTAGAAAGACCTGCGGCTGCCATACAGGTGGGTCCCCGGAAAAGGCCGCATGAGGTCACGGCGCAGCGGAAAGGCCTCATCTGCCACGAAGACAAACGGCTGTGGTCCCAAATGATCAGCACCTGGTAGCAGAGCATTCTCTGGTATGCCAAGTGTGCTGGCCCGCAGATCCTGGCCAAAGATGGAATTGGCCAGGACACTGGGCCTCCAGTAGCTGCCCACATCCACCACACGAAAGCAGTACTGTGAATCCACCAGGGGCACAATGGAGTAGGTTCCCTTATAGTTGTAGTTTAGGGACCCTGAGTTGTTTGGGGCCCTGATAACTACATGTTTCCCGTTGATTGATCCAAGGCAGTTAGGGAAGGCCCACCTCTCACAAAAGCCCTCCGCAATGCTCCTCCAATCATCTGTGGTAGGCACTGGCATGTACTCCTGTACCAAGGCATCCCAAATGAACCTGGTGACCTGGTTAACAATGTATGCCACAGTACTAATGCCCACACGGCAGCTGTAGGCAATTGTACGGTAGGAATCCCCCAATCTAACCAACCAACCAACCAATCGCGTGGAGTCATGCTTTAAACAAAACACGTTTTTGAAATAGTCACATACACAAACTAATCGACAAGACGAGGAATAATTGACAAGGGATATATCTCTTGTCTTTCATCCCTCCATTCCCGCTATTCCCCACTATTCACGGAGCCTGAGGTGAATCATTTTTAATCAAATAGATAGATGGATAGATAGCCTAGTCAAGTCTTTATTAATACCAAACGACACAAATCGTCGGGAATTAATTTAGGTGATTCGGCTCTGGGGAGGCAAGTCTGACTGGACACACACAAAATACCAGTCCTCTGCACGTATGCAAATTAGCCATGTACGCCAATGTCAATTTGTTTGAGTGTGCGATGAATGAGTGCAGATCACGATTTGCAGATGCAGATCAGTGAAACATTTTTTTTTGTTCTCGGTTGTAATTACATTTTAGGAGGTTTTTTTTATATAGCGGTATATTGGGAGGGGAATCACTGTCCTACTTGCTGTCGAAGCACTTTATCCAACAAGCAAAACCATCTCTGTAATATGGCCAAAGTGTATGGGAGTTCACTCTTTGATACGGCTGTCTGTACTAAAAGCATACGGCTCCTTTAAATGCGTCTGCAAAATGGAATTGTACATCATGAGCGACTTGAGCGACAAAAGCGAACAGAAATATTCGCAGCGATACTTTATGAGCGACCAAAGCGTCTTTGCAGCGCAATTCGCTTCTGATGTGAACATACTGTAAGAGCTACGGTTAGCTATTGTTTTTTAGCGCTTTTTCACACTATGTGCACATGATTCTACAGAGGCCTTCAACCTCTTATTTATTCATTGATATTTTCCGTTGGATGTTTTTTTCCTGAGGCTAGTGTTAATGTTAATGTGTCCATGGTTTGATATGGAACTAAGTGTTTTTTTTCTGAATATTTTAATAATATAGCAGGCTTTTACTATATATTTTCATTAAAAGGTGAACATGCAGTTTCTTTAATCCATGAACTTCTAAACAATTTCAGTGTGCTCCTTCTGAGTCTACTACTAGTTTACTATCACTTACATTTTTTATATATATTTATTTAAATGATTTATTATTTGCGGGAATGTGCTTGGATGTGTGTGTGTGCTTTAGTGTGTGATTGGGCTCCTTCACCCCAGCGAGTATATTGAGTGTTTTCTCATTCATTATCCTCCCTGTTATAGACTTTTATCGATTTTTTTTTTGCATACCAGATGTGTATTTTATTGACCGGAGAGCCCTTGGCTCCCCCTGTGGGACAAGAAATATAAATCCACACGTACCTTGGCTACGTTTCTTCCCCAGCACCTCCTTTTCTTTCTTTATCTCTGCAAAGAATAGAAACATAAAATGAAAAACATGACAAAATAAAAAAATAATAATTAAAAGGACTGGAAAGTGGTGTGCCAGTGCTCCCAGTCAGTTCCAGAGTCCGTGTTTTTTCTTTTTCTTTCCTGCATGATTTCTTCGTTCCATACACTAATTCCATCATCTTAAAGTCCCAACAATAACCTTTTTATTACCTTTTTTTTTACTTTCATTTTGAATTTCGAGTTGTTTCAAGATGCTGTTTCCCCTAGTTGTGGGTTTTGGTTAACAATAACAGTATTATTTTCTCCCCTTTCATAAATTCCATGTTCTTACTACCATATCGTAGAAGCTTAATGGCAGCAGCAGTTTTTTGGTTCATTTAAGAAACATGCGCCCCTGCTCTTCCTCTGGCGCCACTAGATGGCGGCATTGGACTTATCACCTGCCTCACCCTGCAATTAAAACATTTTAACGAAAGACCCAAGTCAACGCATATTAAATTATGTTTCAAAGTTGACGATGAAGACACGCATAAACGGATATCAAATTAATTCATTCATTTTCTTAAATAACGACGACACTGAGCTTCAAAGTAAAGCCTGGTTGACCGTGACCCTGGCTGGTTAAAAATGGTGGCCACTACGACGAGCCACCGCGCGGCAGTCAGATGCCGTGAGGTTTATAACCAAACGTTATTCAAACGTTTTAATTGTTGTTAAAATGAGATGAGATTAAATAAAATTGTTTCGCCAGCAGCCAGACCAATGGCAACCCTGCCTTAGCTGAATCTCTGAAGCTAATCAGTTGTGGGCTTGGTTAGTAGGCCTACTGGATGGGAGACCAACTGGGAACACTGGGTGTGTTCGAAACCGCGTACTTGCTTACTACTCCTACTAACTATGACGTCAAATTGAGTAAGCGAGAACTTATTAGTAAGCGAGTTTAGGTAAGCGAGTAGTATCCGAATGTCTTCTACTTCCGGAAAGATTTTGAGTAAGCATCGCTAGCTTACTAGACGTACTAAACTGCCCCAGAATGCACTGCGTCTATTCAAAAGAACAGTGGAAGCGCTAAACGGGGAGCCGCAGCAGCAGTGCTTTTAATAATTGTTTAACAATTGTTTTAACATATCACCGCAAATCCTTAGGTTGAAGGTGTACTGTGACGTTAAATGTGACGTTTATATATTTATTTATAATGTTTATTAACGGCGCCCGGTTGGTAGGTTATTGACACGTCATTTGATTCACGTCATCTGAGGTGGTTAAGTAAGGACGGTCTTCTGAACGTCGATTACTCAAATGGATTACTCAATCATTATTTAAGGATTCGAGAAGTAAGCCAAATATTTAGTAGGTAGTAAGCAGTAAGCAAGTAGGCGGTTTCGAACACACCCGCTGAGTTGCTGCTGGAAGTGGTGTCGGGTGTTGGCCAGTAGGTGGCACTCTTCCCTCTGGCCAAAAACATCATTCCCCGATTCCCCAGTGCAGTGACGGGGACAGTGTGCTGTGGAAGGTCCCGTCCTGCGGAGGAGACGTAAAATCGCGGTCCTGACTCACTGAGGTCGTAAAAGATCAAAGGGCACTTATCGCAAAGAGTAGGGGATTCCCCGGTGTCCTGGCTTAAACTGCCCAACCAGGCTCATTCAATCTGGCCCCCTAATCATCCCCCGGTATAAGTGGTTTATTCATCAATTCCCTCACTTGGCGCATTTCCACTGCAGGGTGCGGAACGGATCGGATCGCAAAGGTGCGGGTCGGATCGCGTTTCCACCGCCAAAAGTGGGCGTGACCCGGACTTTGCCGTACCCGTTCCGACCCCATTCTAGGGACTCCTCCGTTGCGGTACCCAAAAACGAGACCAGACGCCTGAAAGGGTACCCTGGAATTCTAGCTACACCCCCCCTCCGTTGATTGGTCGACAGAATCGTCACTTCCGGGTGACGCGGGGATAAAAACAAACAAACAGTAGCCTCGAGGTATTATTCTTTACAATTAACATGTCGCGTAAAAAGCTTGCTTGGGCGAACAAGGAGGTGGAGACGTTCGTCTGCATTCTTGCGGAGGAAGACGTTGTTTACGATGTTTACGTAGCTGCCGCGGCGATTGACATCCGGCCTACCACCAAGGGTACTGTCGGCAGTGGAAACGCGACCTCGGAACTGAGCTGGGCTATACTGCCCCCTCCCTACCGCCCCTTTGCGATCCGATCCGTTCCGCACCCTGCAGTGGAAACGCGGCAACTGTCCACCTCAAGCTGGTGTGTGGTGAGCGTTCTGGCGCCAATTAGCTGCCGTGCACCCAAGTGGGTGCTACACACTGGTGGTGGTTAGTGAGGTCCCCCCCCACTTCACTGTAAGCGCTTTGAGTTTCCAGGGAAAAAAGCGCTATATGAATTCAATGAATTATTATTATTATTAAAATATGCTTTCTGTGCTCACCGAACGTAGTTCTTCCACGGAGATGCAGCCATTCCAAGCCGAATCTTTGGTCCCTCTTCCTCACAATGTGCCACTAAAAGCTGCAAATCAAACATGTGAAGAGTTCTCGCAGATTGTAATCGATTAATTAATCTGAAAACATAATTCGTATTCAGAAGAAAAAAGAAAAAAAAGTTTTTTTAATTCCCTACAACCTGGGACTCTTCAAAATAATACCGGTAATAACGTTAGCTTTGTTTTATCGTTTACTACCACCCCTTTAATATAGAAAATTCTAAGCTATACTTAAACATGGCTGATCATGAATTAAATATTAGCTGAATAAATAATTCATACCGTAGGTTCAGTCTGCCGCTTTTCCACTGCATGGTACCAGCTCGACACGACTCGACTCGACTCAGCTCGCATTTTTTGCGTTTCCACCGCGAAAACATGGTACCTGGTACCTGAAGTGGCTGCTTTTTCTAGTACCGCCTCGCTCTAGGTTCCAAGCGAGCTGAGCCGATGCTAAAAGGTGACGTCGGCAGACGGCCGGCCACTGATTGGCCAGAGAGTGTGACGAAGTCACGAGAGCGACATGGCAACCATGCTGGTAACAGCCATAGCAGCGCCGCAGCCAACATATATTCCACTTCTTCAACTTCTTCAACATGCCAGCTAATAATAGTAATGTTATCGATGTCCTCCATTGTTGTTATGTGGGTTCTGTCCATAGCTGTGTTCGAAATCGTTCCCTATCATGGATGTAGTGCACTAAATAGGGTGCACGCCATTTTCTAGGGTGTTCGAATTCTCAGTGGTCCACTATATAGGGCACTATATAGTGGACTTAAAATAGGGTACATACGATGTTCCCTACATGTTACTCCCGTATACCACAATGCAATGCGGTTGTATTTTTCCAGGGGAGAAGAAGAAGCCGAATAACCGCGAAAACGAATACATTTAATGATGGAGTCTCCGGCTTTAGTTTAGAAATGTCAACAATTTATTTGGGATTTAACATAGAATATTAAACATTCAAAATTAATTAAACAAGGAAATGTAACATTCAACATCAATACAACCTCCAGCTTTCGTCGTGAGTGCCCGGTTTGTTTACTTGATGTGGGCGCATCTGTCTGCGTCACACAAATACCCGGCGCATTTACTGACGCAAATGACGTTTAGAAATGTTCAGCTTAGTGTCCGAATTCTCGTTCCCTGTTCCCTATATAGTGCACTATATCATGTACACGATATAGG
The DNA here is from genome assembly GCF_031168955.1 of Gadus macrocephalus. Classification (NCBI taxonomy): domain Eukaryota; kingdom Metazoa; phylum Chordata; class Actinopteri; order Gadiformes; family Gadidae; genus Gadus; species Gadus macrocephalus. Next base: position 24,908,264 of record NC_082388.1, read on the forward strand.
GAATAGGGAACGAGTGTATAGGGAACGATTTCGAACACAGCTCATGTGTGGGTTGCGTAGGTCTTGTTTGCGTCGCGTACAAAAATACGTCACGGCCCTTTCGCGCAGCCGACCCCGCCCACGTCCAGGAGGTACTATTTGCGGTGGAAAAGCACCCGTGCTGCTACCGTGTCGAGTCATGTCGAGTCGTGTCGAGTCGAGCTACATGTGCGGTGGAAAAGCGGCATATAGGTAACGGTTGAGTAAGTTCAACACAGGTTAACACCATGGACATGTTATAGAAAGGAGAGCGGACTACAAAATGGCGCCCCATTCATTCCTATTGAAAGTGCTCAATGGCGCAGGGGAACATCAAGGAGCGATTTCCTTCTGCATCATGGGAGCATAGCATAGCCACACCCTAGTTCATGATGTACCGGATGCAGAAATATAGAACGCATGCGTGCCCATCCCCCCACTCCGGTCCAACAACAATATAAAATGATACCGGAATGCACCGGTTATTTGTCTTTGGATCTTTTGAATAAATGGATCAATACATGATGAATCACAATGATCGCAAGCAGAGGACCGTGAGAGGTATTGAGCAGCAGATGAACCAGTCCAAGAATCTGACACGTTAACGGAGCACTGAACTACTAGGCCCTCTCGGATGCCATTTGTTTCACTACGACTCCTTTCAGCTGCACACCCCACTTCCCCAGCGAGATAACGGCTAATAAAACGCTTGAGGTGGCGTTTTGAAAAGAAAAAACTTTTTAGGACATGGCATGAGCCTTTGATTGATATCCAGACATTTTTTGCGGAGACACATTCCTGGGCTGCATGCTCAACAGCCGCCCTTTTAAGGACGCTACGTCATAGAACGCCGACAAGCACTGTTCCAATGTTGAGGACACTCGAAAGCCGCGCCATTTTTGCGTCCTTTGTTTTTGAGAATTCCGAGATTTTTCAAGGATGCATCGCTGCATCCTAGACGAGCCAAAACTACCCACAATCCTCTGCGTTCACTGGGCGGGTTCTTGAAAATGGCAGAGCAGTACACGTTCAAACGAAGTGAAGTTATATTCGTTTTCAGAAATATTTTGTGCCGTATTGCTTTTTATAGATTCATCATGTTAATGCAAATAATCAAGCCTTAAGACCTGTGCCACTTTTCAAAAGTTTTTGCAACTTAATGATACGTTGCTATATTTTGCATGGACGTAGCTGGTGTTAAAGGTCCCATGACATGCTATTTTATGTATTCTTTAATATAGGTATTAGTGGGCAACTAACACAGTATTCAAAGACGTTCCCTAAATTCAGCCGTGGTGCAGAGTTACAGCCACTCCGAGCCTGTCGCACATTGAGCTTCCCCCAAATGCGCTGTTTCGGTGGGCGTGTCAAGGAGGAGGGTGGGGGTGTGGCCCTGAGCAGCTTGCAGCCACCATGCGCTCTGTTTACAGTGGATGTATCGCAATGGCGAGGCGCACACAGCCTTTAGCCGTGTTCTGTAAATATTCTAGAACACACGGGAGTCCTGGAGCTCTATATCTAAATATTATCATATAGCCTACACAGATATCTATATCATATAATATATATTATCACGGCCAAAAGCTGTTTGAGCCGATATTATGAATCTCAAACGACCGCGTTGGGTTCTCCGACGTTCCTGGTTCTTCAACGTCCACATCAATGTGAATACACACACTGTAACGCAAGTGTTTCTTGTCGGTTCTTTGACGTGTCTTGTATTTCCACAACGAGACTGTCGTGGGGGTTATCTGAGCCATGGTTGAGAAGGAATTGGGGGAAAGGAACTTTGGTTTGACTCGCTGAAGTACATGAACTGCGACATGCCGCCGGTTGCCGCGAGGCACCATCGCCCGGCAGCGGGCAGCCGGCAGCGCGTGGTTCAGTCGACTTCAGGTTGATGTGAAAGTGGAAGAACCAGAGACGTCGCAGAACCCGACAAAGTCCTTTGTGATTCATAATATCGTCTGGAGGCGCACACAATATGTTATATGATATAGATATCTATGTATTATATGATATTATTTAGATATAGAGCTCCAGGACTGTAACGCAAGTGTTGTACACTTCCTTGTTATTTGGATAACCGTTCTGCTGTTGGTGTGATGGCGCATAACACGTCGGACTCTCGTCTCTGGTATTTCTACAACGAGACTCGTATTGGGGGTTATCTCAGCCAAGGTTGAGAATGAATTGGGGGGAAGGAACTTTGGCTTTGACTCCCTCAAGAACATGAACCACGACATGGAGGAGAAAGGGATTGTTTGGCGGCGAATGTCTCCCGCTTGAGCCCCGCTGAGGGACCACCGCCGGAGGCGGAGGTGCATAAGCGCTGCCCGGCAAAGATCCCTTTCTCCTCCTTGTCGTGGTTCATGTTCTTGAGGGAGTCAAAGCCAAAGTTCCTTCCCCCCAATTCATTCTCAACCTTGGCTGAGATAACCCCCAATACGAGTCTCGTTGTAGAAATACCAGAGACGAGAGTCCGACGTGTTATGCGCCATCACACCAACAGCAGAACGGTTATCCAAATAACAAGGAAGTGTACAACACTTGCGTTACAGTCCTGGAGCTCTATATCTAAATAATATCATATAATACATAGATATCTATATCATATAACATATTGTGTGCGCCTCCAGACGATATTATGAATCACAAACGACTTTGTCGGGTTCTGCGACGTCTCTGGTTCTTCCACTTTCACATCAACCTGAAGTCGACTGAACCGCGCGCTGCCTGCGGCCGGCTGCCCGCTGCCGGGTGATGGTGCCTCGCGGCAACCGGCGGCATGTCGCAGTTCATGTACTTCAGCGAGTCAAACCAAAGTTCCTTTCCCCCAATTCCTTCTCAACCATGGCTTAGATAACCCCCACGACAGTCTCGTTGTGGAAATACAAGTAACGTCAAAGAACCGACAAACACTTGCGTTACAGTGTGTGTATACACTGTATTCACACACACACATGTGGCGCTCGCACGGTCGAGTTTCATTGGCGGGCCAACGTCTCTGGGCGGGCCAGGCAGAGTAAGGGGAGGAGCTGAGATTCCTGATGACGTCATGAGCACAGACATTCCAAATCAGCGCGCTTGAGCCTCCGTTTTTTCAAAGGCGAGCAGAACAGCTAGTGCTAGTTTTACACCAAACGCAAGTTTTAGCCACTGGGGGACCATAGGCAGGCTCGGGGAACTCATATTTATGTTAGAAAACCTCCCAAAGTGAGATTTTCATGTCATGGGACCTTTAAACACCACTGTCACCAATGTCAATTTACTCTCTCACAAGATTACATTATTTATGTATACCTATTTATGTTTGTGTTGAATCGTTTTTTTTAGGGTCAGCCCAGCAAACGGAGGCTTTTGTGCGCCTTATGGTACGAACACACCAAACGCGTACCCGCGTATAGATGTACGCTCGTAACGCAGCTAAAATGTTGCTTGACCATTTTGTGTCAAAAATGGTCCTACGTACGCAGCTACGCGCCTGTGGCTGCGCTGGATTTAGGAGTCAGAGGAAGGAAACCCAAACGTCGCCGTGTTTGGGTGGATGATAGAGCTTGGATCGGGTTAGATTAAATAATCTCTGATATAAATAACAATAATCGGGTTAAATAACTTCACATGGTGTGTCTGGTGTGTTTCCAGCATTCGTAGTGTTGATCAGCAGAGAAATAGTCCGCCAAGACGTTGAGGTTGCTTAGCAACCAGAGACTCTGTCCATGCAAGTGAACGGAGCGTTCACTCTTCGTCATAACTATCAAACCAAACATCCTTCACATTCACCGAGCGAACATTATGAAAGTAAAATGCACATTTCTCGCTAAAAATGTTTCCATAAACGCATTTAATGGCGTAACTATGTTACTATTTCCACCCAGAATAAAGAAAAATGTCGGCCGTATGCTTCTGTGCAAGCCTCACTACTCTCTGCCAGTGACGTCGGGACAAGCTCCACGCTGATTGGCTATTGCGGCGCGTATGAGCGTAAAAAGTTCAATTATTTGAACTCCTCGCGTACGCGCGTATATGTACGCGCGTATATGTACGCGCGTATATGTACGCGCGTATATGTACGCGCGTATATGTACGCGCGTATATGTACGCGCCTCATACGCCCCTAACGCGAGTAAAATGTTGCTTGGTACGCATGATACGCATGTACGCACCTCATACGCGCGTAAACCAATGGTTCCCTATGGAAAAATTGCCGATTTTATACGCGTCTATACGCGAGGTACGCGCTTGGTGTGTTCGCACCTTTAGGGTGGCGCACAAACATTTGTTTACCGGTGGAAGGGATAGTGCCACTATCCAATGTTGTAAAATTAATGCACAACCGATCATTTGCAATGTTTGTAATTTTTAATGAACGTATTTAATTGTATTTTATATGATATACTTATGTGTTCAAAGCACTGGTAGATTGTAGGCATATATGAATGAATGAATCAGATCAGTTAAATAATATATCCAAATAAATACACGTTTATCATCTCTTTCTTTGTCTTTTCCCCCCTGCATAATAGTAATCAACCGTACTGTAAATGTGATGCATGAATTAAGTTCTCAGACAATTTCACTTAGTTTTATAAAAATTTAATGGATTTTCCTTTTAATAAAGACAATTCGATCAACCACAACAAAGCTTTTGTGACTTCCCCAAAGAGGCTCCATGCGAAGGAGACATGACCGCATTCATAACAGACAAAAGTCAAATAAATATCGATCAGCTTGATTGCTGCCATGTTTTATTCATAAGCGCACATGTGTTTACAAGCGGACACGCAGTATTAAAAAGCGGAAGCGGAAGCGCTTCCACACTACCAAGTCGTTCCCAAAGTCCGACGTTACAAACGCTAGGAAGCACTCGAGCTAGCACTCTAGTCTCATCTCCATAGGACGCGACTAGCAAGGACGCGTCCTAGCAAGGCTGCAGCCTTCACTTTGGGAAACAGCCCTGCTCCCCACTTGTATAGAGTGGCGAAGTCACGCCTCTTCCGGTAGGGCTCATGGGACCTATGAGATCGAAAAATATGAATGGGTGTCAATGGAGAGAAAATAATTATTTTCTGGTCCCAGTCTTTATATGCCCTGGATTACACATATGTTGTTTGTGGATTTAAATGATAATTTTTCATGCAAAGAAAACTAAAAATGTTCGTGAAGAAGTTTGATAATTTTAGGTTTTATGTGAGGCCGCTTTGTGAACTACAGCTCTTCGCTGCTCTCGACGCATATGATATACGTCACCACACCCGCCCTTGGAACTCGGCACAGAGATGGCGATCTCTCTGCCCCACTTCGCCGCTTTTTCCAAGGGGAGGATAAAAGCATCGAAAGAGGTGAAAACCATTATAAGTCGGGGCACGTGCAGAGTTTCAGTTGGGAAGATTGTCGGTCTTCTCCACGCCAGTCGCAGGGAGCGTGACGTCACATACGAGCCGTGTAGTCTTTCTCGTTGTGTTTTCTCTACAGCCTTTATCTGAACAATTGCACAATAAACGGTCGAACTCTTTGCATGAAAAATTATCCTTTAAATCCACAAACAACATATGTGTAATCCAGGGCATATAAAGACCGGGACCAGAAAATAATTATTTTCTCTCCATTGACACCCATTCATATTTTTCGATCTCATAGGTCCCATGAGCCCTACCGGAAGAGGCGTGACTTCGCCACTCTATTGGAGTGAACGAGGGTATCTACTTCCGGGCCCCGTGATTTGAGGGAACCGTCCACAGCCCACTAAACCGACTGCAATACCAGGCTTGGCCTCTGAGCACTGGTGGATTCCGGAAATATGCACCAGTCCTGGGGGCCTGGTTAACACAGGGTTGTGCGCGTCCACGCCAAACCTATAAAGACGTGATGTATGGATCATGGAAACCCTGATCGAAATGGCGAAACGGGCCGCTTATTTCAATGAAATAGAACTCCAGGTTCTGCTATGACGAGGAGAAGGACATTATCGCAAGAATGGGGAACGCTAAAGCCTCTGAAACCCAGAGAACCAAAGCTTGGCAGCGGATCGCTGACCGCATATATGCGTTAGCTACATGTCAAAAGCATGATCCTTAATATTTGAGCCATGAATCTATTAATATCCCAGTTAAGCATTCTTAACGTTCCTACCACATAACCCTTTTCTTCTAAAAAAAAATATGTACTCCGATGGCTCCCAAGCGGTCAGCGGATTAAGTAAAAATGAAGTATAAAAACATACAAACTGGAAAGCTTTTCCCACCATCGTATTGGTATATTTTTTTCAGTCCAGCATGTAAATTGTCATACCATATTTGTCACTCGACTGGATCTGGTCCTCAAAATTGTCTTGACCCCGGTGGAGGAGCTGTTAATAGACATAAATTCAGGGCGCCCTGACATGGAGGGGGTACCTTGAGGTACTGTCATGCCAAATTTGTACCGGCTGCCAAATTTGGCAGCCGGTAATACCGAGTGTGTCATCCATACGTAATCCATTCCAAACCTGCCTGGCGACAGATGATCGCATCGTCCGTTGCCTGGCAACGGACGATCGCGTCGAATGATGTGAAAGGTTCACGAACATTCGCGAACCTTCTATCTAGCGATCTGTTATCTGTATTGTGCTATTTCGTCCTTGACCTGCTTTAAACACTCAGTTTACTTGCTAAATTTGATTGAACAATTAAATACAATACAAATATAAAGTAAAAACAAGTGTTATCTAGCGATCCGTTTTCTGTATTATGTTATTTCGTCTTTGGCAACATGAGCGCGAATGTTTTTTGAAACCCGCTTTAAACACTCAGTTTACTAGCTAAATTTGATTAAACAATTAAATACAATACAAATATAAAGTAATAACAAGTGTTATCTAGCGATCCGTTAACTGTATTATGTTATTTCGTCTTTGGCAACATGAGCGCAAATGTTTTTTGAAACCTGCCCGGCAACGGACGACGCGATCATCTGTTGCCAGGCAGGTTTGGAATGGATTACGTATGGATGACGCGCCCGGTACAAATTTGGCAGCCGGTACAAATTTGGCATGACAGTACCTCCTCAGAGAGACAGGGGCCATGTGAGGGTACCCCACTGGTTGAATGTAGGTTTTTGTGTTTTTCTTGTATTTTAGATTTTGTTTGCCTTCGAAGTAATGCATGCAAACAGTGTGCGTGCCACAGCGCATATGTTCCAAATGTTATTTTTTGGTAACATTTTGGTAAGACAATTCATCAACTTCACAGATCAAGATGGATTAGTGCTTGTAATGAAGTCGCCGGCTACGATCGAACATTCTCCAGTGGATGTAAGTCCGTTAGGACTGAGATGAAAGGACTGAGATGTGCTCAGCATCTCCAACATTATAGATAAAACTACCATTTGCAAAAAACTGAGGGCTACGCAAATAGTCTGGAGGGAACTGAGGCCAGGATTGGTAGTGTTGGCTATGTAAGGCTGGAGAAGGCTATTTAAATATATTAAATATTTGTGCGAGAATCTATATCTCTCCAGCAAAAAGTCATCCGATATGCCAAGATGTCGAGCCGTGGTCTTATTAATCGCTCCCCGTGGATTGCATGAATAATTTGCGCTTCGATATCAACAGGCCTCTCATCAAAAGGGCATGCCATTGTGAACACATGAAATCTGCGTTGAACGCGGGTTTAAATACCCAAAACCGGGTTACGTTCCAAACTTAACCTGCGCAAAACCTGCTCCGACCAGCTTTGATTCAGAGCATATGTTTCTATAGTAACTAACATACCGTGTTCATTTTGGAACGGAAAACCTAGGGTTACCGCAAACCCTGGGTTAACTTACCCGGTTATGTGATAAAACCGGCTTTGTGGAATACCCCACTGAGCAGGTCAGTCAGTTGTGAGGGGCAGTATGGGGACACCCCCCCCAGTTATATTGATGACAGAAGGATAAGGATTCTGTTTAATCTGATATATTTACAATGAAATTAATTTATTTTGGGCGACAGAACTTTAGCCAATCAGAGCGAAGGGACCAGAGCCCGGGCCCCTGAGGCCCCCCTCCTGTCTGCTCCTGAGGTTGTATATGGTGTTGATGACAATGAGGACAATGTTTATGGCTCACTCTTTTATAGAGTGAGCCATAAAGTTGCTCACCCCAAACATCACCCTGGAGAGAGGGAGAGAAAGAAGAGAGACAGAGAGCGATTGAAATACGTAAACAGAGAGGAGCTGGCCAAGCTCTCTAACATCACTTGGATATCAAACAATGGACTCTAACATGACTATTGTGAGGCCAGCATATTTCGTTATCAGTGGCTTTTCAGGCATCCCTCATGTCAACTACTACTATTTATTTTTACTGTTGCTCTACATCGTGTCAGTGGTGGAAAACGGGATGGTGATGGCCTTGATCTGCTTAGACCAGAGTCTCAAGACTCCAAAGTATATTGCTGTGTTTAACTTGGTGTTTGTAGACGTGGTCGGCAGCTCCGCCCTGGTGCCCAAGGTTATCGACACCTTCTGGTTCGACCACAGGTACATCTCGTACAGCAACTGCTTAACCTATGCGTTTTTTTATTATTTGATCCTCACCATGCAGTCTCTTAATCTGGCTTTACTCTCCTTTGACAGGCTAATAGCGATCACCTTTCCATTGCGTTATCAGATCATTGTGAGTCTGAAGACCATGTTCTCACTGGTAGCTGCTTGCTGGATTATTGCCATCCTTATCAACTTGATAGATGTAGGGCTTGTAACACCACTGTCCTTCTGCAGGTCTGTTGTTATCAACAGCTATTTCTGTGACCATGGGCCACTCTATCGACTTGCCTGCAATGACTATCGGCCCAATGATATAATTTCCATAGTGGTACCATTTTTTATTCTTTGGATTCCATTGCTCTTTATCTTGATATCTTACTTGTGCATTGGTGCAGCTTTGGCTATAATAGCTGGAGCGCAGGATAGGATGAAGGCTTTTAAAACATGCAGTGCCCATTTAATGTTGGTGATTATTTATTACTTACCTATTCTGGTCACTTTTAGTGTTGCCGCTAAAATGCCTCGCAATGCAAGGATAATTAGTCTTTCTCTTGCAGCGGTCATGCCTCCAGCTTTGAACCCACTGATTTATGTTCTACAGACTCAGGAAATCAAACTGTCTCTGAAAAAGGTGTTCAAAAGAATGAGGCAATCAAAAATTGCATTGAAGTAGATTATCAATATGTGATATTTCATTTGGACATTTTTTGTTAGGCAAAAAATTTGTAATAGTAGTCTGCACAATAACCAGTGAATTTTTGGTATGAAAACCTTCTAACTGAAGAATAATAGCTCAACCCATTTAATTTGGATAAATTAATGAAATGTATTTTTTTGTGATCGATGTGACAAAAAGTTTAAATGGGATCTTAAATGAGCTTATTGTTGTTGATATCAGATATTTATGTGTCCATGTGCTGCTTTGTTGAATTGCATGCAATAACATTCAGGCTGATAATACACTTGCCAACAACTGTTATTCTTCGGGTTCCATTGCTGTTTATCTTGATCACTTACATGTGCATTGGCACAGCTTTGGTAAAGATAGCCCAAACCCTGGATAGAATTAAGACTTTTAAAACCTGCAGTGCTCAAATTATGTTGGCCATTTATTACCAACCTATTCTAATCGCTTTCACATTACATGCTAAAATACTTCCAAATGTCAGCATGATTAATGTCTCTTGCTGCTGTCCTTCCTCCAGCGTTGAACCAACTCATTTATGTTTTACATACAAACAGTCTCTCAAAGAAATATTCACAAGAATAAAACAATCACAAACTGCCATGAAGATATTGTGTTGTATTGTACATCCTTTGTTAGCTGTTTGTTGATTAAAACAAACAAACAAATTAAATCCCCCTCCTTAAGATAACATGTCTTGATTGAACTGAATGCCCAAATTATTCATTCAATATCATTACAATTTGTTTACATTAAATCAGGCTTGAACATGATTCTGATTGTAAAACACTGTTCAAATTATTTGAAAATATAAATAACCATTGTCTCTCGGATTCGTTGAGTTGCAGTGTTTACTTTATGTTTGTCTGTCTTCCTTTCTTTTGACTATAGAACATGACTCCCCTCCAGAACACTGTTGTAGGGTAGTGTTATGCAAGCCGACAACTCCCCCTAGTGGGCTTGTGTGTATGGACTCGGGCAGTCAACACGCGTCTGTCTTGTTATGTGCCAACTCGTTCAATACATGTGAGACACAGCCCGACTCCGTGTATTCTACTATGCACCTTCACTTGCAACAAACACCACTCATTTAGTTTCCCTGTACCTTCTTATATTAATTGTCAAATCAACTGAAAGTTCACGCATAACCTTGCCCCGTTTCTATTCTGCCTCCTTTTTGCTCACTACATACTCTAATCATGTATCGTCATGTAATTAAACACAAAATATATGGATTCTAGTATAAAAAGTAAAAATTATAAAGGTATTTTTCAAAGAATTTGTTTAAGTACCCAGCATCATGGATTTGATCTGTGTGTGTGTGTACTTAGAATGTGTATATGCATCCCATCGGGATTACATTAATGGGTTGCTTCTTAATTTATCAATCCATTACATTCCTGGTCGCCACGGTACATAGAAGTGGACCCGTGTACACATATATAAATATGCACATATGTGATTATATTGATCTGCCCATCTATGTTCTATTCCTGAGTTAATATGTTGGCCTTAACAGTTGTCCTTGAAATGTAAATAAAAGGAAAAGGACCAATGAGGTTGGAATCGAACATTTTATTGAAAGAAAGATCATCCTACAGACGCCGACCACGGCGACCTCCCTTTCTGCGGGTAGAGTCGGATGGGATTGGGGTCACATCCTCTGTGGAGAGGAAACATTTATATTAGTACTGCGACGGTAATGCATCCAGTAGAGGAACAACATTCAGTACCGGGACCAAAATACATCTAGTAGAGGGGCAAAACAAATGTACAGAGGTGGTGTGTGTGATGTGGTTTGTAAGTGGATAATGGGTGTTAATTGTGGTTTGGAAGCGGTATGGACGGTGTCCAACGTGTCGTGGATCAGGTGCTACGTACCAATACGGCCGATCTTCATCCCAGAGCGAGCCAGAGCCCTCAGAGCGGACTGAGCGCCAGGGCCGGGGGTCTTGGTCCTGGAAACAAAACCGAAGTTGGGGTCTCTCCCGTTTGTGTATACTAGAGTCGGTTCCCTCCCCCCTGATCGCATCTCAGGAATATTCCGTTAGGGTGAGCGGTTGAACAACCCAGCTGAAGATACACTCACACCCCCCAGCTACAGACAGTCCGTCAATAGAAGGGTTAGTGTTCAAAGTGTACTAGGATGCCAGGGCAACTGGACCAGCGAGTAGCTCTTTAACTGGAGCGCTGTTCCAATAGGTCCTGGACCAGCCTTTCCTTAGGCATCAAGCTTTCCCCGTCAGAACAGGCATTATGAACACTGGTAAAACACGTCCTATGTTTTGAATTAGTAGGTCTACAAATTGTTTAAGTGCACAGTTATTGATTAAGTCACAAGTAACGACCCTTTAGTAAGTTATCACTTATTTTAGGGATAGTAGCCCATTAAGTCACAAACATCCCTTTAGAACAGTCATCGATGTGGAAAAATATTAAAATAATGTTGCATTTGTTCAACACATGCCAATGCCATCCACTACATCCAACTGCATGTACTACTAGACGGTGGCTTGTTTCTCCCGACAGGATCCGAAGCGAGGGCTTGAGCCTCCACCACAGGTTTATGGGAGAGATACTTTACCCCCTGTGTTTAAACATCAAGGACACAGGTCCAGGATGGGCAATAAAGGGGGCGAAAGATGCTGCATTCTTATACGATAAAGCACTTTGAAAACAAGGTAGTTTTACTAACGAGGGCAGACCAGTAGAGAATAGTTTACAACAAGGGTTGGTTAGACCATCCGGTTTGTAGCTCTGTATAACCATGTCCCACCCGGTTTGTAGCACAGCACACCGTGACGCAGCCGGCTTTTAGTCCTAGTTTCAGTTCGTGTCCTACCTGTTTCCTCCGGTGGCTCTGAGCTTGATGTGCAGGGCGGTGATGCCGAGCTCCTTGCAGCGCTGAGCGACGTCCTGTGCGGCCAACATGGCGGCGTACGGGGAAGACTCATCTCTGTCTGCCTTCACCTTCATACCGCCGGTCACTCGGCAGATCGTCTCCCTGGAAACCCGCGCATGACAAACAAGTTAGACACACTGGGGTAGGGGATGCCAGAGAAGACATTTTAAAGATAACCTTAAGGAGGATGACTTACTTTCCGGAGAGATCGGTGACGTGGACAAAAGTGTCGTTGAAAGAAGCGAAGATGTGACAAACACCGAAGACATTTTCTCCTTCTGCCACCTGGGGTCCGAGGCTGATCACCTGTTCCTCCTTCTTTTCCTTGCCTTTACGGGGAGCCATAGTCTGGAGAGAGAGAAAGCAGGACAGGGTTAGGGTCTAGTGTAGGGCCATGGTCTGGTGTGCAGCAAGATGGAGCCTTCGATAACAATCAGCATATCTGGAGGTGACTGGAAACACAGAAGGCTTCTTTGGCTTAACTTTACGACCTCTCATGCAAAACATTCCTGTACGGTGCAAAAAGCTTTCAAAGTCGGATCCAATTCATTCCCAGATGCAGCATGCTTACACTGCTGTCGGGTTCCTTATCCAGCATTTGATAATAAACAATATAACTACTTGCACATAAAAGCATAGAGGCACGATTATTTTTTAAGATGCAACTTCACAGAATACATCAACACATCCTTAGTGGAGAAATATGACCAAGGACGCTTGCATCTGCATTAAGGTAGTGTATAGCGACCATATTCACAATTCCCTCCAAATCTAACTGAGTGTTTAATGACGAGCTCTTTTATGAACAACTTTCTGTGGAAGTCTTCCTGAAGTGATTGAATGCTAGACCAAATTATTGACAGAAATGTGCCCATACAGGTGGATTTGTGTGAAACCAAAAAGGCATGCCAATACCTAAAGGATGATCCATACTATCCATTGGGTGCGAGTTTGGCATCATTAAATCTGATTACTTATATTTTCAATACTGGGCAATATAAACGTTTGAAACAACTAGTTTGAAGTTGATATCTAACGGTTGGTCCAAGCAGTCCATCTGCTAATATCCAGCAATAGTCATCAGTCATGACCTTAGGTACACAAGAGCTATGTGTGATCAAACTACCATTAATAAAAGCAGCAGTGTATCATAGTAGCAGTACCTAAACCATATTTCACATAGCCCCGTTTCATATCCACAACGTTACAGCGTGTAGCTCCTGATTATAGGCTGAATGAAGCTCAGCCGCCAATGCCATTAGCATCAAGTTAAGCCCGAGTCGTATGCATTGGTCCAGACCTACACAATTTCGACATGATATACGTTTTCCGAGCCTTATTTAAATGAAACGTTAATATTTAAATCGTGTCTTGTCTCCTTCACAGTAACAGAGTAACGGAGGAATCACCGACGCGTCGATTCGCGCAGAGCCAACACACGCACAAAACAAACACTTCGAGATCGTGTGGGAATAAAATAAAGGCATTTATGTGAAACAATACATGTACAAATTCAAGTTAACACATAGATATGTTCGGATGGTTACCTAATATTAAGATTTTAAACGGATATCAAAGTGCGGGTTCTATACCTTGGTGTGTCTCTTCGAAGCAGAAACAGGAAAGGAAAGAACTTCCGCTACCGGTGGCAAAGTTCAACCGTTCCGACGCGGAAATTGTGTCGTCACTTCGTATCCAGCGCATACGCGGTCAGGATGTGCATAATGCATTATTCTGTTGAATAGATCAACGTTGTTGTGATTTTATTGTTGTCCTTGTACTATTCTGCCATATTATGTTAATAAAATTAAATAAAATCCAATGTATTTAATATATAATTGGAATACAATATATACAAAAATAAAATATCTAAGGTGTACAACACGTCTAAAACACAAACTATATTCATACAGTATATAATATACATGAAACAATATAGTAGTGTGTGTGTGTGTGTGTGTGTGTGTGTGTGTGTGTGTGTGTGTGTGTGTGTGTGTGTGTGTGTGTGTGTGTGTGTGTGTGAGTGTGTTCAATTTACCTCCCTCCTGATAGCCCAAACAGGAGGGAGGTCTAGGCGTTCCAAACGTGGAGTGGATCTATAATGCCACCAGGCTGTCCCACCTGACCAATATGCTGAACAGTGATGATCGGACTGTCAGGGAACTTGCACGTTCTTCATTGTTTCTGGACATGAAGCGACGTAAAATTCCCCTGGCAGGAGAGGGTGAGCCGAGCTTCTTAGGCTTTAGAAGGAAGCCCAACAACAAGATGGACTCACATTCTGCTGGGTTTGGGGTCTCGTCGGACTGGCCCGACCTCAATGACCTTTGCGTGCGAGCTGGAGTCTCCCTGGACTGGGTGAAGTCTGACTCAGACACTGTAATGGTGTCTGAGGATGTAATAACTGACTGTACAATCTCAGTAAGGGTAACTGTCAATGATACTGAACATCATGTATCACCAGCTCACACACGCAGGTACCTGCTAGGGTTAGAACAGCAGAGGCAGCAACAACACTGGACTGGTCTAAAGCTACAGGGAAAGCTAGAATGTATTCCCACTGCAGATCACACAGTTTCTCACACAATATTCAAGAACTATGCAGTTGATGAGGATATTCTTACATTTGCAGTTAAAGCCAGATTACAAGTTCTTCCAACCAGACTCAATCTCTCTCTGTGGTACCCTAACAGATTTCCTCCTCATTGTCTGCACCACGACAACTCAACCATAGAATCACTGTCACATATTCTGAATGGCTGCCATGTATACAAGGGCATGTATATTTCCAGACATGATAGAATTGTTGATTTACTGGTTAAGAACATGCTTTTATATACCCCACCTTCCTCCGTTAAAGTATATACCCATTCAAGGGTTTCATCTGACATGTTCACTCTGTGCAATAACGAAGTTGACTATTTTTCAAATGTGACAGCCAATACACCAGATGTTATTGTTGTTGATGAGGTAAGCAGAGAAGTCACCATCTTAGAAGTAAGCTGTACGTTTGACTATAGTCTGGAGGAGGCATTCCTTGCCAAGGTTACAAAATACCAACTTCTCAGAAATGAGATTGCACAACTGGGGTACATCTGCAAACTACTTGTGTTTATATTTGGAAGCCTTGGCCATGTCCACAGACTCGTCATAAGGGGTTTGCAGATGGCTGGAATTCCGAAGCCAAAAGCTAAAGCACTTGCAAAATTCTGCTCCATATCTGTATTAATAGGCAGCCGCCACATATGGAGGAGACGCTGCTTCCTGTATCCATAGACTGAGATCAGACATGTCAAAGAGATTCTGGGCTTGATGAGTGCATCTACCAGTGTTTGTGTTCAAGATTTGTTATTGTAAAATGTGAACATAAATGACTAAAATGTGTGTGTGTGTGTGTGTGTGTGTGTGTGTGTGTGTGTGTGTGTGTGTGTGTGTGTGTGTGTGTGTGTGTGTGTGTGTGTGTGTGTGTGTGTGTGTGTGTGTGTGTGTGTGTGTGTGTGTGTGTGAGTGTGTTCAATTTACAATAACTAGTCCTCCAAACATTGTTAAGTTATTAGATATATTGGATATCTATTTTCTTTCAGATAAGATAATCAATAAACATCCCTCATCCCTGAGGAAAATAGTTTTTTTTCCCATAGAATCTCGACCATTTTGGACCCTAAACGGTTGTGCCACAACTCTCTAGAGGGAGACATTTTGTGATTCAATAGAATCAGTTACAGCACATAGTCTAACTGGAACGGGTTTATATAATGTATCATGTTCATATAGATAATTGGTATACTATAGATCATTTATTAAATGTTCCATTTGACATGCATGTTGAATAATACATTTACATTTGAGTGAAAACTGAAGAAACAGACACACGTCAGAAGTGTACAGTACCTTTATTGGGATTGTTTATTCAGAATGTATCTGATAATCTGCCATGAAAGCACTCCAGCATGGCCTTATAAGGAGATATCAACAAACATCACTTGAAGCATGGAACTGACGTGGCATGCACCATTAAATCAAGCTGGAATTAAGTTTAGCATCGTCTTAATACTGGTGTACAACTTTATAAAGACCTCATTTGTGTCATTGGCATTCTCTTTGTAACGGACAGTTTTACACATATTTATAAAACATTGTAGCAGAGCATCAGAATATTAATATTCATCATGTAACAACATTCAACCAGAGTAAATTGCCTTAGTCATTAAGAATGACACCATATATTTAACCTTTAAAGGTAACAGATAGATAGTTGTAGATAACCCTTAAACATGTTATAATCTAATAAATCTCTAATTTAATCTATAAAATTACAGATTATAACAGATGATGAAAAAAAAGCCTCTTAATAATTCTTTCTATGGTTGACATCATTTTACTATACTATATATGTATCAAATTGTTGTAATTTATGCAAGTTTAATAATTTAAAAGGATCCTCTATTCTAAAAATGTGTGTTAAAGTGTTGAATTATTGCCTGTATGTGAGAAGTATACGTTTATTTGTCTGAATTTAATATATTTACTAAAGTACTAAATAAATATATGGTTATGTTAGGGTAGGAGTTGGCAAACAGGTTTAAACCCTGATCCAGATAATTTCTCTTTAAAAGGTATTCCATGATTTAACACAGTTTGTAGATTAAATACATTTCCCTAAAAAACGATGACCATATTCCTATAACCTGGATTTAGGTATAACCTTGACCTATAGGTTAGAGTAAACGTGTATTTACCCTAGCGGCTTAATACAATCAATGTCATGTTTATTTGAGGTAACACCCGCCCTAGAGCATTTCACTGAACATTAAAAGTGTTCACATAGAAAAGCAATATAGATTAAATTAATTAATATCGCGTTTAGATGTAGATATACATTCATCATCATGGAAAATATTCTGGCAAAGGTAGAAAACCAATACCTTTTTATAAACCTACAGGTACTATAGCTCTAAATCACCAAGTGCACCTTCAAAATGCTCTACTTTGTGACTAAAACACTTGTTTTGATTGAAACATGCTAACTCATCAGCAACAAAAGCAGTGTAAACTTTAAATTGTCACAGCAACCATATCAAAACACAAATTCCCATTCAAGCATGCATTAAACCAAAGGATAAAGTCAAGTTACTTGAAACAAAACAAGTACATTTCCAGAGGAAGAGTAAATAGATATGGGTTAGGGTTAGAAATACCCCAAATCAAACCCTATATCTAACCCTAACCCTAGTAAATAGATATGGAGCCACGAGGCGGAACTCACAAACCAGTTTCACAATAAATTAATCCTGGATTCACTAAAACACGTCAAAACTAGCTCAATACGTAAAACCCAAAACACACTCACACTTCAACTAGACACGCAAACACACACACTACGTTAATGAGCTTGACATGCTCACAACGTTCGGTTCAACTGATATGAGCCATCGTTAGATAGATAGATAAATGGAAAGATAGCAGATAAGGAGAGAGACAGAGATAGAGAGACAGAGAGACAGAGAGTGAGAGACAGAGAGAGAGAGAGAGAGAGAGAGAGAGAGAGAGAGAGAGAGAGAGAGAGAGAGAGAGAGAGAGAGAGAGAGAGAGAGAGAGAAAGAAAGAAAGAAAGACAGAGAAAGATTGATGGATAGATACTAGATAGATAAAGAGGAAGTGAGAGAGACAGAGAGATAAACAGCTCGTTAAATAGATAAAGAAAGAGAGACAGAGGGAGAGAGAAAGAGATAGATTAGATAGATAGGTTGATAGATAGATAGATAGATAGATAGATAGATAGATAGATAGATAGATAGATAGATAGATAGATAGATAGATAGATAGATAGATAGATAGATAGATAGATAGATAGATAGATAGATAGATAGATAGATAGATAGATAGATAGATAGATAGATAACTCGAGTGATAGTTCAAGTTCTAGATTGATAGCTAGATAGATCAGTAGACTTTGCAGTAGTACTTGGTAGAGGGGTGCCCTAGTGGTACTCAGTAGCAGAAGTAGTAGTAGTTGTACTTGGTAGAGTGGTGCCCTAGTACTGCTTGGTTTGAAGGTGTTGATAAAATGGGAAGACCTAGGATGAGTGGAAGAACAGTGAGAGGAAGGACTAAATGAAAGCAGCCATTAGAAGTTAGATTACTCTGGAACAAACCTGACGGTAAACACATTTACCGTAAAATGAACCATTTCCAAACCTTTATATTCTGCGGTGTACATGTGTAACATTCTGTGGTGAACATGTCTACTATGTTGCGGTCTACATGTGTAGTATGTTGTGGTCTACAAGTGACACATTTGTTGTACAGATGGTGTAATCTTCTGTCTTGTACTGGCATGATTGATTGGTCAATACTGAAGCAAACTCCCAACAACCGTCCAACCAGAAGCCGCAGAGCAGGTGGAGAGGGGCAGCCTCATCATTTGATTGGTTAGTTTTGGTACTTCTTCCCAAAGACAACTGGCTTCATCAACATGCTGTCAGTCTCAGTCAGATCCGTCGAAGCTCCTTGTGAAGATCAGCTAACTGGAGGAGAAGGCACAAGAACAAAATGGTTCAACTCTTAGTATGTTAGGGTTTAAACTCTAGGCGGGTGATGGTTTCAAGTCATGCACGGTTAGGGTCTCAGGACAGTTAGGGTTTAGGCCCAATCCCATTTCTACCCCTTACCCCTCCCCCCTTCCCCTTACCCCTTCAAAACAAGGGGGAGGGGTAAGGGGAAGGGGTAAGGGGTAGAAATGGGATTGGGCCTTAAAGTCTTGTTAGGGTTTAAGTCTTGGTACATTAGCGTTTAAAGTCTTAGAAGGTTATGGTTAAAGTCTTAGTATATTGGGGTTTAAAGTCGTAGCAGGTTCTGATTTAAAGTCTCAGTAGGTTAGGGTTTAAAGCGTTAGTAGGTTAGGGTCTCTTACTTGCTGAGCGTGGAGGCCGACCCTGAGCGGTGAAAATGGACGATCTGCCACTTCCCGTCCCTACGATGCCACACCCTGCTCTCCTCTGATTGGGCGGTCCTGGGGGTTCCGTTGGGGTCGATGTACTGAGTGACCCTGATGTAGGCGATGCAGGCCGCCTCCTCCCCCAGCAGGTGGATGTGGGGGTTGAGGATAGTGGTGTGGACCGGCTTACTGTTCCTAGACCACACTGCTTACAGACAGACAGACAGACAGACAGACAGACAGACAGACAGACAGACAGACAGACAGACAGACAGACAGACAGACAGACAGACAGACAGACAGACAGAGGGACAGACAGACAGAGGGACAGACAGACAGACAGACAGACAGACAGACAGACAGACAGACAGACAGACAGACAGACAGACAGACAGACAGACAGACAGAGGGACAGACAGACAGACAGACAGACAGACAGACAGACAGACAGACAGACAGACAGACAGACAGACAGACAGACAGACAGACAGAGGGACAGACAGACAGACAGACAGACAGACAGACAGACAGACAGACAGACAGACAGAGGGACAGACAGACAGACAGACAGACAGACAGACAGACAGTCAGACAGACAGACAGACAGACAGACAGACAGACAGACAGACAGACAGACAGACAGACAGACAGACAGACAGAGGGACAGACAGACAGACAGACAGACAGACAGACAGACAGACAGACAGACAGACAGACAGACAGACAGACAGACAGACAGACAGAGGGACAGACAGACAGACAGACAGACAGACAGACAGACAGACAGTCAGACAGACAGACAGACAGACAGACAGACAGACAGACAGACAGACAGACAGACAGACAGACAGACAGACAGACAGACAGGCAGTCAGACAGACAGACAGACAGACAGACAGACAGACAGACAGACAGACAGACAGACAGACAGACGGACGGACAGACAGAGGGACAGACAGACAGACAGACAGACAGACAGACAGACAGACAGACAGACAGACAGACAGACAGACAGACAGACAGACGGACAGACGGACAGACGGACAGACGGACAGACGGACAGAGAGACAGGGAGGCAGACTCAAAGATAGACAGAGAGACACAAAGACATACTGTTGGCTGGGGGTAACCAAAAGGACAGTGTCAAAATATTTGAACCTAATTTTTCCATGAAAACTCACACTTCTATTCAACAGTTTTCAGCTGTGCTAACATAACAACACAAGGGTCTTTAATCATCGATACGCTTTTTAACACGATAAGCTAAACAATGTACCATTAGAATAAAAAAGGAGCGATGGTTGCTGGAAATGGGCCTCTGTACACCTTTGTAGAAATTCATTAAAAATCTGCAGTTTCCAGCTATAATAGTCATTTACCACATTAACAATATCTAGACTGTATTTCTGATTAATTGAATGTTATCTTCATTGAAAAAAACAGGGCTTTTATTTAAAAAATAAGGACATTTCTAAGTGACCCCAAACCTTTGAACGGTAGCGTATATATAATACATTTTTGTACTCACGGTTCTCAAAGTAGAAGCGATGGAAGTCTAGACCTTCCACCAGGTTCCCCAGCGCTTCAGGCTCAAACGCAGTCACCGCTGGATCACACATCTTCCTGAGAGATCCAGGAACAGAGGGACAGACAGCAGGTGAGGGGTCAGGAATGATGGTGGTGTGGTTGAGAGAGAGATGGGTTGTGTAGTTAAGGTTACAGATGGGTTAGGGTGAGAGAGGGATTAGTTTCAGGGTGAATGACGATGGTTGTGTAGTTAGGGGGAGAGATGGGTTTGGGTGATGTATGACGGTTGTGTAGTTAAGGTTATTGACGGGTTACAGAAGGGTTAGGCTGAGAGATGTGTCAGGGCGAGGGATGGTTGTGTATTTAGGGTTAGAGATGGGTTAGGCCGGGTGATATATGACGGTTGTGTAGTACTAGAGAGGGGTGAGATATGGGTTAGGGGTAGGGTGAAAGATGATGGTTATGTAGTTAGGGTTAGCGATAATGGAGGAGCCTTACGTGTAGCCCTCAAAGTCTCCGTTGCTTATTGCCTCGATGAGCTGTTCAGTCACTTTGATTATATCTTGTTTCCTCACTGCAGGAGCAGACAAAAACAACATGAGTCAATTGTACGATTAACGTGATTTTCCCCAGTATAGTTTGATACATATAACCCTAAACGCTGTAGGTTAATATGTTAGTGATAGGTGGATCTATATTTAGTTTATTTCATAGTTTTATTTCGGATTATTTCATCAAAGGTCCTTGGCATTGGTTTTATTTCATGCTTTATTTACTAAAATACCTTTCAATGAACCTCAGATTTGCTCAGTTTAGGTCATGGTCACGGCAAGTGCAGCCTGAAAAAAACATGTCTGTTGTAGCCTAGGCCTATATTATAACAACAATCATAACTTTATATTTTCCTTTTATGTTACTTTTAATTAACTGAGGTAGCATAGAAAAGATTGCTAGCTGTGATACACGCACGCATGTGTGTGTGTGCGTGTGTTTGTGTGTCTGTTTGTGCGTGTGTGTGTGTGTGTGTGTGTGTGTGTGTGTGTGTGTGTGTGTGTGTGTGTGTGTATGTGTGTGTGTGTGTGTGTGTGTGTGTGTGTGTGTGTGTGTGTGTGTGTGTGTGTGTGTGTGTGTGTGTGTGTGTGTGTGTGTGTGGGTACCTCGTGTGTCTTCATCCTCTATGGTTGTGTTGGTGCTTTCTGATGATTCCTGAGACCATGAAAGACAACAACGAGGATCAATTAAGGTTCATAATACATATAACCCTAACCCTAACCCTAACCCTCATCTTAAATCTTAAAAACACCTACATCAAATTTTTTTCAGATTTCTATCTATTTCAAATGTATATTTATATCAAATATCTAATATGTTATATACGACAGAATATAGTATAGAATATAGAAGACTCTTTCTTTGTAATAAGGAATAAAGAATATAACACAGAATAGAATATAGAATAGAATATAGAATCCAGCATAAAATGGAATATAGAACACAGAAGCCTCTTACCTTGACGCCGTCGGTCTTCTTGTTGGCCCCACTCTTCCCTCCTGAGCGAGGGAAGAGAATGAGGAGGAGGAGGAGGAGTAGAAGAGTGAGAGAAAAGGGAACCGAAGGGAGGAGAAGAGAGGAGAAGAGATGAGTTACCATGGCTCTTGAGCAAGGCACCTCTCAGAAGGAGCCTGTGTGTGTGGTGGTTCTATTCCCCGACTAGCTCACTACAACAGCAGGGAGGGGTGGGGGTCATTCTAAATGTCCTCAAATTCTGGATTTGGTTTTGGAGGCAGTTTTTCCTTATTTTCCAGACTCAGACTCAGCGACCAGAGAAGGTCTGGCCCACTGGTCAGAGATCTGGAAAGAGAGAGAGCACATTCCTGCCCTCTCTTCTGCTCTCCCTCTGTCTCTCTGTCAACCCCTCTGTCTCTCTACCCTCCCCTCCCAAGTGGTTCCTCCTAGCTACAGCTATCAATAGATACGGTGTGTGTCTGTGTGTCTGTGTGTCCGGTATTAAGTTTCCATTAAGGGGGCTGACCCCTTCTTGTGTGTGTGTGTGTGTGTGTGTGTGTGTGTGTGTGTGTGTGTGTGTGTGTGTGTGTGTGTGTGTGTGTGTGTGTGTGTGTGTGTGTGTGTGTGTGTGTGTGTGTGTGTGTGTGTGTGACAGATGCATACACACACACACACACACACACACACACACACACACACACACACACACACACACACACACACACACACACACACACACACACACACACACACACACACACACACTAACTGCCTAGTTGAGTTAATAACTAACTCGGCCTCTGGAACCATTCTACTATGGACACAATGAAACAACATAGTCAACTATTGACCGCAGGCAGACTATAACCCTACACTATGCAGGGCTGGGGTTAGTCATGAGGGGATAGATGTTGAGGTCATACGGTGGTGGATCTTGGGGTCATAAGGTGATAGGTGCTGGGGTTAGTGGTCAAAGCGGTTCTCTTACCTGAGAAATTCCTGGTGGCCAACATTGTGGTTAGTATGGCTCCCTAAAGTCAGAAAAACAAAGTTACCAGGTATCATTCCTGCAACATAACCTGATGTTACTAATCGAAACATAAGTACAGATAAGGGTTGGTGGGCGGTCTGAATCCCCTTTGCTTTGGAAGCGTTCATCTTAATAAACTATTTTCCTTTACTCTTTCCCAGCAAGGAGGTTGGTATGACAGTGGGATTCGCTGAAAGGCAACGCCATCAACGGCACATTGTTTAACTGTGGCATCATGAGCCAGGCTCTTAGTGGTTTGGCAGTGTCTGTCACACACAGCCATGCACATGGGAACACGCTAATAAGTGTCCAACAGTCTTAAGACACCTGCTTGGCTATTTAGCCAAGTAGGGTCAATTATAATGGGTTAGTTGATAGGTTGAAGGTATTATACGCAACATTTCCACATTCAAATAGCGAACAACAACGCCACCTATGTTACATCTTATGTTGAGTTGTGTACTAACACTGACAGAAATGGTTCCATCATTGTTCAAACCCAGAGAAATACTTAGTTTTATTCAAAGGAACGGCGTGATTCCTTTGATTGCCCCGTTAATGGCATCATATCCCCTTTACCTTCCGGGGAACACAGGAAACAGTAATCCAGTCGTGTCTTTATTTATTGATGTTTTAATTATTCATCTAGCTTGATGGCTGGCTCATTCCCCCGGCCACCAAGCTAATGGTACGCTGAAGCTCAAGCTTACCTTGAGCTTTCTCCTGGCGTTGAATTTCTTCAAACACTCCACAGTCTCTTGTCGGTGCATGCAGGACGCCACTGTTGAGCGGTGCTGGAGGAGACAGAGACAATGTTAGGAGTCTGGGGGGGTAGGGAGAGGGGGAGGGTTAGGGTTAGGGGTCTGGGGGGGTAGGGAGAGGGGGAGGGTTAGGGTTAGGGTTAGGGGAGGAGTTAGGGTTAGGGTCAGGGGAAGAGGGAGGGTTAGGGGAGGAGTTAGGGTGAGGGTTAGGGGAAGAGTTAGGGTGAGAAGAGGAGTTAGGGTTAGGGGAGGAGTTAGGGTTAGGGGAGGAGTCAGGGTTAGGGGAAGAGTTAGGGTTAGGGGAAGAGTTAGGGTTAGGGGAGGAGTCAGGGTTAGGGGAGGAGTTAGGGTTAGGGGAGGAGTCAGGGTTAGGGGAAGAGTTAGGGTTAGGGGAGGAGTTAGGGTTAGGGGAGGAGTCAGGGTTAGGGGAGGAGTTAGGGTTAGGGGAGGAGTCAGGGTTAGGGGAGGAGTTAGGGTTAGGGGAGGAGTTAGGGTTAGGGGAGGAGTTAGGGTTAGGGGAGGAGTCAGGGTTAGGGGAGGAGTTAGGGTTAGGGGAGGAGTTAGGGTTAGGGGAGGAGTTAGGGTTAGGGGAGGAGTTAGGGTTAGGGTTAGGGCTAGGTTCCTGGGGTTTATCAGGGTTAGGGGAAGAGTTTGAGTTTGAGTGCAGATCAGGGTCAGGGGTAGATGAAGGGGGTAAGGGGGTGAAGGTTGGGGTAACTGTTATCCCCGTTATGTTATCCTACTCTGTTATGTAAGAACCTCTGGGGGGAAACGGGACAGATCCTGAAAAATCGAGAGCTGAATTATGCAGAGTTACGCCTTCTTGACTGTTTCGTGGGTGTCTTTCAGACGGGGATTGAATAATGTATTTTAATATGCGTATTTCTACAGTAGCCAGTCTAGACGGCGTAGGAGGATTAGAGGCACTTTGTTTTAGAAAGTCGGTGACAGACAGGACAGGACGTTTTATCTTCTCTTCCCACCTAGTGCACTGTAGCGCTGAGTTTGTGTTCCCTCTAAGAGAAACCTGCACCCAGGCACCGATTGGTCGAACCAAATTTGAAGCAAAAAAAGTAATATGTGCAGTTCAATCAAATTTCAGCTTGTCTGCTTTCAGATTTGGGATTATTCATCTAAAAGGATGATATGAATAATCCAATTCTATTAAAAATGTTAGATTATGAATCTAAATCTGAATAGTTTAGCATGGGCTACTGAGATCTTACTGGGTTGTTTCTGGGCTTCTGCAGTAGTGATGGGATAGCTTTAACGGGTTAGGGGGTTAGGAGGGGTTAGAGTGAGGGGGTGAAGGTCTTACTAAGATCGACAGGTTAGGGTGAGGGTTAGGGTGAGGGTTAATCTTACTGAGATCCAGGGATGCTTCAGGGCTTCTGCGGCAGTAATGCGCTTTCCTGGGTTGATGGTTAGCATCTTGTTGATGAGATCTTTGGCCTCTGGAGTCACCGTGTCCCACTCCGGCGAGGGGAACTTTAAAAGTTTAAGTCATCCATTTTAGCCCTTAGTCTTACACATCCAATGAATATATGATGCAATTCAAATGTCTTCTTTGTGCTTTGAATGTATTTTTTGACGTGTTGACATTTAAACAGTGCAACTTGCATGTTGACAACACTCATTAATTATTGTGTTGGGAAAGAATGTAGCAAATCAAGATGATTTGCTACTTACTTACTTACCCAGAGGTTTGCAAACCTGCATAACATCATCAACATGTGAACATCTAGGTCATGTGATCTATAACATTACATAATTAAGGTCATGAGATCTATAAAAATACATAATTAAAGTCATCTATGGAATCATTGAGGTCATGTGATCTATGACGTCATTAAGATCATGTGATCTACGAAATCATTGAGGTCATGTGGTCTGTGACAACATTACATCATCAAGGTCCTGTGGTCTATGACATCATTACATCATTAAGGTGATGTGGTATGTGACATCATTACATCATTAAGGTCATGTGGTCTATGACATCATTACATCATTAAGGTCATGTGGTCTATGACATCATTACATCATTAAGGTCATGTGGTCTATGACATCATTACATAATTAAGGTCATGTGGTCTGTGAAATCATTTCACCATTAAAGGTCATGTGGTCTATGACATCATTACACAATTAAGGTCATGTGGTCTATGACATCATTACACCATTAAGGTAATGTGTTCTATGACATCATTACATCATTAAGGTCATGTGGTCTATGACATCATTACATCGTATGCTCCAGCCTTGATCTGCTGGTAGAGTCGATGTTGATCTTCATCCCAGAAGGGTGGGTACCCCACCAACAAGATGTATAGAATCACACCTGATAGAAGCAACATGTATAGAGTTACACCCCATAGAAACAAAATGTATAGAATCACACCTGATAGAAACAAGACGTAAAGAGATACACCCTATAGAAACAAGACGTAAAGAGTTCCACCCTATAGAAACCAGATGTATAGAGTTACACCCTATGGAAACATGATGTATAGAACATAAATGGAATAGAGCCAATAGAACTTACCACAGGCCCAAAGGTCGACTGCTTTGCCGTAAGGATCCTTCCTCAAAACCTCAGGTGAAAGATACCCAGGGGTCCCAGCAAAGCCTGTAGCACACACACACACACACACACACACACACACACACACACACACACACACACACACACACACACACACACACACACACACACACACACACACACACAATGTTAAACAAGATAAAAATATGGACAGTTTTTATACAAAAATCTTTCAGTCAGGTGTTAATTATTAATGATCCTGAAAGCAGTTAATTAAAACGTGTTTATAGAGTATGTACTAAAAGTATTTTTGTAAATTTGAAAATAGGGTATTATTAAAATATAACATATTTATAACAACGTATGGCTATGTAATAACTGAAATAATATTTTATTTATTCCAACGTGTAGATATAGTATTCATTAAAGCATGTAGAGTATTTATCAAAACATGTAGGCATAGTATTTATTAAAACGTGTATCCATAGTATTTATTAAAACGTGTAGACATAGGATTTATTAAAACGTGTAGTTAGAGTACTTATTACAACATGTAGAGTATTTATAAGAAGCGGGGGTTACCAAACCACGCCTGCTGCTCCCCCTCCACCTCGATGGCCAGGCCGAAGTCAGCCAGCTTCACCGCGGCCCCCTTTGACTTGGAGGCCAGCAGCAGATTCTCCGGCTACGATAGAGATCACATGTTATGATCATCTTCAGTACCACACTAGCATGTAGCTGGGGGAGAACCCAGTCCTTCCAGAAAATGACAGGATCAAGCCCCTCAGACACCTGCCAATGTGGGGCTACCCAGACGGTCTCACGCATCATCAACGAGTGCCCGACCTGTGGCGCCCCACATGGCCGTAGAGGCCTGGTGCAGCTGGACGGAGAGACACTGAACTGGCTGCTGAATGTAGCAATCCCTGTGTGATAGTTCCAAAGGAAATTACACGAAAGAAGAAGAAGCATGTAGCGTACGTTTAAAGCTGCTGTATGTAAGATACTAGAGCTGTAAAGGGAGAGCAGCAAAGAAGATTACAATAATCAGAATCCGTCTCGGGGCCATGGGGACTCTAGAGGTCAACCGACGGAGACTTCTAATTGGATGCCGCCACATGGGAAGGCACTGATGAGGTGCCCTCCGGCACGTTGCTTAATGCCGTAATTATAACGACGTGCCCTCTTGAGCTGCAACGTTCGATAACGGGTCTTACAGTGTCCTTCTAGTGACCAAATCGTGCCTTTCAACGTCCTGGACGTTCCCTAGCGGTACCCTTTCCTATGGAAACGGAAGTCTTTATGAAGTATCCCCTAGGGTGAACCTACATGGCAGCGTCCCAAAGGGGGGGCCCTCCAGTAGAGAGAATGGGCTGCAGTGCAGCATAGGGTAGGCCTACAGCT